>NW_014040542.1:138420-150002 GCF_001186125.1 Sphaeroforma arctica JP610
ACATATATATTATATATATATACATATATATATATATATATATATATATATTATATATATATATATATATATATATATATATATATATTATATATATATGTGTGTGTGTGTGTGTGTGTGTGTGTGTGTGTGTGTGTGTGTGTATATATATATATATGTATATATATATACATATATATACTGGTTTGTATGTTTATATATATATGTATACTCTTCAGTTATAAAATAGATTACATGCTATGATAGTATTACATGCGCTTATTTTCATGCAGATATATACGTAATTGTATACCTTAAACTTGTATGTAGGCTTGTTATTCTACTAAATGTCAAGATTTTATCGTTCGCAGGTCGACAGGGCTATCAAAGATGGCGCCGACGTCAATGCCACCACCAATTTTATGCGTAATAGAACGAAGTATGATGCACAAAAATCGGCGGATCTTGACTATGAGATCGAAGGTATATATGTATTGACATACAATGCTTTTCGTCCGGATTAGCAAGGTTCTGTGAGAATTCATGAGTATGAGCGCAGATTCAAGTGCTCTATTTAACCCGGCGACAAAAGTCTCTATCCGCACATGTTTGACGATAGTATATTTACGTTTATCGGGTGGATACATGTTTTTCTACATTGGAGAATGTGCCGAGGTCTTAACCTACACATGATAGCTTGTGTTTTATATGGTCCTAGTTTAATCACCTACTATTATTGTTGTATTTATTTTTTTGTTCTCAAATGTATACTGCTTGCGCTTCATATTAGCTAGAGATGAATAGAAAGAGGGGTCATTGCTGCAGACTTTGTCCCACATAGGATATCTAATTACCACTTTTGACCATCGCATACCTTTCAACTGTAGCCTTCTGATTTTTACACATGGTATTCAACATCCAATGGTTTG
Organism: Sphaeroforma arctica JP610; assembly: GCF_001186125.1. Classification (NCBI taxonomy): domain Eukaryota; class Ichthyosporea; order Ichthyophonida; genus Sphaeroforma; species Sphaeroforma arctica. The sequence continues at coordinate 139,329 of NW_014040542.1, forward strand.
ATGTATACATGTGCCCTGGTGTTTCTCTGCTTCTGACTGGTTATTGGAGCTACGTGTCGAATAGTAGTGTGACGCTTGCGTGCTGTTTGTATAACTTTTCTTCACTTACCTTCTCGCTCGTGTACAGAATGGACATCCCTCCACTTCGCATGCGACCGTGGCTTCAGCCAGGTGGCATATGTGCTGCTGAGGAATAAGGCAGATATAACGAAGAGGATACAAAGTGTATGGTAGGTTCCTATGCACATGTACTTCGAGCCGCACTGGTTATATAGTATCCAGAGTACCGGAGGCTTATTATTATTAGTTGGTTGTTTCTGTAAGCATCTTGTCAAGTGGTCAGCCAGCTCGCTCTAATGCAACTCATGTACGTGCACGATTGCCACAGGGCAACACCCACGGAAAGTCTCCACACATACGAGCAGATGCCCATCCACCTCGCGTGCAAAGGAGGACACTATCAAGTGGTGCAAGTACTGGTGAACCATTCGCCTACTGAGTGTGGTCTTAATGCACGCGACTTCCTGACCTATGACGAGCATCTTCGAGAGCAACTCCTGGCGGCCAATCAAATAGCGGGTAATGGGTATGCTCTGGATCTGGCAAAGAAGCACAGTATACCGCACAAGCGAAGCACCACATCCCCATCGGGAAAGCCGTCGTTCACCCCACCGTATGTCCGTTTGGGTTTGATTTTTCGGGTTCAGGGTTTAGGGTCGGTGAGTCCGCAACTCGAGGGCTGCGTGTAGGGGGGGTATGGTGTTTGGATATGACAAAGTGATATCGACTAGTTGAGATCTGACATTCTTAATCTGATCCTGCGATCTCGCAGGCACTTGGGTTTGGTTTGTATTCGTTGTAGGGTTTTATGAAGCCTAGCATGAAGCTGATGGATGCTTGCGATTCCTGATAGCTTGTGCTACTGCAGACGGAGATCACACAATCAATCACTCGCTAAAGTCCTCATTTGGTGTGCGGGTATCTAAGAATTTGTTGTGCTGTCTTTAATATGTGACGAGAATGCATATTAATTGCTGTAGTCATGGATTGTTTATGGTATCCCAAATTATCGTGTTCGTTTTGCTCATTTGTCTTGTTATAGTAGAATCATCCAGGTCCAATTTCATCGCAAAAGAAGCGAAAGAGCACGTTTCTTATTCAATTGCATTGTAAGCGATACAGGGGCGATCTCTGGGTTTTCCTCTACGCCATATCTCTGTACACAACGAACCATATAGAACCACGTCACTCTTCAAATCCTGTACGCCATGCCATGCGTGTATTGAAATACGCATAGCTCTGACGTGAGAAAGCAACCGACCAGATATACGTCTCATCGGCGCTCATCTCACTTTAATCTCTTCCTATCACAGCCTGCCATGCGGCTACACTCCTCTCTTCTATGCGGTGGGTAGCAACAATAGTGACGTGGTGCACTTCCTGCTCGCCAAGGGATCTGATTCCTACGCTGTCGGCTCTACCCCCAGATACACTCCCACTGCCGGGTGGGCTGGGAAGACCTCAACCGCACAGACACCTGTAGGTAAGACTGTCGAGATGCTTTTGAACGAGTACGGGTGCCTGATACGCTTGTGATGGTGTCCGCTGGGAGGGTATACTCTGAACTTCTATTTATAGTGTCTAGATATATCATTCTTGATCGACAATAGTTTGAATGAACAAGACCGCATACTTAAATTCATTTACGGGAAGTAGGCTATCTATATTGTGTATTTGATGCCCTATCGTATTCATAGTCCTTGGCAGCTCACGAAATAGAGCTGTTGTCAGTAAAACGACCGTCGGGTAGTGAGTGCTTCCATACTGCCGAGTGCTGGTGCTTTGTCCACTCAAAAGTAAACCATTCCTCTCGCCTACGCAGGCTTGGCCATGAAGAACAACGACTCCGCCATGGCGCACGTATTGGTGGCACGGTCCCATATATCGGACACTGGACTGCTGCACTTAGCCATGCGTGGCATGTTGGCAGTGATCAAGTTCATAGCGGACGACGGTATGTCTGGAACATGCATGGCTGTAAAGTTTGCATCGGACATGTACTTCATGTATCCCCTTCAGCACATACGGATGGATTGGGTTCATGTAATTGTGTGACCCATGGCTGCTGTGATAGAATTCATTTCCAGATCGTAGATGACAGATGTACCCACAGTGTGCCTATTTTATTCGTGCACGCTTTTCTAGCACATACTTTATAGAGATTCTTTGCGCTAGCGTGTTTAGCCACGCGATATATATCGGTGATGAAGTACCATAAACTCTATTCTGCCAATCTGTAGGCACACAATGCATTATGGGAAGCACGTACTATGCATACATTTGTCCCTATGCAATATCCCGCGCTATCAATGTCAATCTCAAACTCATTCGTCGCATCACGTCTACAGCCCCCGAAAAGACAGGGCTGATCCGAAACACTTGCCGTTCCGCTATGGATAGGAAGCCGCAGCTTGCCTTTTTCTGTCAGCATTTGCTGAAGACTGATAACGCCGATGTGCACTCGATGCTGTACGAGGTATACCTCCATGACCCCCTGTGTTTCCCGCATTATTGGATACGTATGCGTGTCGGTGATGATATATTTTACTTAAGGTCGCATATGCAAATATCATATATCTTCGCCGCTTAGTATTCTAGGCTTCATTTTGTTTGTGTACGGATAAGAATGTGTATTTTATTGATATCATGGAGTTTTTACTGGGAACGGGTGACACGGTGCAGCTGAGCTTAAATAATATACTTGACATCTGTTGTCAGTGTTCACCATGTGCCTGATAAACGTGCCCCGCATCGCTTATGTACTCACAATCACACGCTCTTCGTTGGCAATACGACAGGCGTGCCTGACTGGCAACTCGAACATGATTCAGTACATATTGAAAAACGCGACCTACGAGGAAGTCACCACATCTCACTGTATGTTACGCACCTGTGTTCCTGTACGTGTATGTGTAGAAATATTAGTGAGCATGTCTGTCTAGCGAAACTGTCTTATGTGTTGCATAATCCACTGCATAGCTAATGATGCAAGAATCGACGACGTTATCACACCATCATGTATGCCACGCATACTCTTGTTTGTTACTGACACCTCGTTTGGTGTACAATCCACTGCACGCCACCGTGACCGTAAATCTCACGCCTTTGTATGCACATCGTTTTATCCTGGGCACAACGCAGATGTAGCTAAATACACTGCATGTCCAACAAATGCAATATGCGATAAACTTCTAGATCACCCCTTATGCGAGCTTATACCGTTGTGTGTCGTTCCTTGAATCATTAAGTAATCGGTGATGCTGCAGAAAGCCTTTCGTCTATTGGTTTGTCGCAGGTGCATTGGTATTCTGTTTGTGTCCGTTTTCAAGAGTCCTGCAATCGCTTGTACTCACTGCCCTTTGCGAGTTCTGATTGCTGGTCTCACTTGATGTGCTGTATACATTTAGGGCATGTATAGAGTATAGTGTACATCGATCACAGCCTACTGTCTAGTGGCATACATCCGTACATGTTATATTTGTTGGCAATGAGTGGGCCACATGCGCTATAACGGTGAAACCTAGTATCGAAGCAAGATCACCGAGATGTTTTAAGTATCCACTCCACTGCTGAGAAGTCGTATCCGTTTCACTACGTTTGTGATCGAGGAGAAGTCCCAACGCTGTTTATAGTCCGCTTATCAGTAATGATGTTAAGAGCACACGGCACCTCGTGACTTTGTAGGTGTTGTCTGCAATCTGCTCCCCATGCACGAAGCTGTTAATATCAATCGCAAACTCTGAGCAGCAAAAGTGTAATTAGAATAACCAGAACGAGTACTGGCCCGTCGTCAGGTTTTCACACTGCTGTCGTTTAAGCTCATTCGCATTCTGTCTCCCCATCCCATCCATTGTAGCCTTCACATACTGTGGTGTACGACCGCCCTCGGCGCGGCACGATATCAATCTCGTGCACAACGTCACACCACTGCACGCCGCGGCTGTTACCAACCAGGCTGCCGGAATTGCACTGCTGCAGATGGAAAGGGAGGGTCGAGGTAATTGCCTTGAATATAGTACTGTGTGGATATGTAGGTCTCTGTGTGTGTGGATATGTAGGTCTCTGTGTGTGTGGATATGTAGGTCTCTGTGTGTGTGGATATGTAGGTCTCTGTGTGTGTGGATATGTAGGTCTCTGTGTGTGTGGATATGTAGGTCTCTGTGTGTGTGGATATATATTTATATATTGACAATTATCTATATGATATACGTATATTTATATGCATTTCACTCTCTCTCTCTCTCTCGCGGTATTGAATTAAATAGAATTCTCAAGGCCAATGCGCTAATCATTCTCTAATAATTCATTGGCTAACATTATCTTAACTCCAACATACAGTGTTCTTCGAGGTAGACACGCCCAGTGACTTCAACTGCACAGCCCTTCACGTTGCCAGTATACTAGGCCATACAGAAGCGGCCATGGCCCTCGTCCAGATGGGAGCGGATGTGAACACTAAAAGTTACATCGATTTCGAGAACGAGGTATGCGCACTTGCGATGATATGAAGTGGAGGTGCTTGAATGTTCATAACTTTTATGTCATATATATATGTGTGTGTGTGTGTGTGTATGTGTGTGTGTGTGTGTATTGTGGTTGGTATGTATTGAAAGACAAGGAAACTAGGCATATATGGCCACGTATGGATACCCGACGCGTACCACTATGTGTATGCAAATTCTCTTATGGTAACTAAATAAGAGTACAAATGAACTTGGACTTGTACATACAGTGTATAGAGCACTCAATCTACAGAGCACGCAACCCTACTATCGAGAATATAATTATCACATACGCGGGAGCCTACCATTATACATACCATCCATAGTGGACTGTTATCACCCATTCACTGGTTGATATGCACATTGTTTCTTCTGAGCACATGTACGGTCGTTTCAGTTGCTGGAATAATGATGTGAAGTCACATGCAGTCGCGCATATGGATTTGCAAATGTACATAAAATAGCCCTGACTACGTAAAATAACCCTGACTACATAAAATAGCCCTGACTACATAAATATCCCTGACTACGTAAAATAGCCCTGATTTCTATATGATAGAAAGGTAAGGGGCTAAGTGATTTAAAAAATTCATTAGTGGCTCCCGGGATTTGATTGAGTATTAGAAATGCGTATGCTTGAATATGCGGATAGTACAGCCAGTCAACCTAATCCAGCACTTCAGACAGCTTCGAACGCGAGGTCGAGCATGCGACTGTGAAAATGTGGGGGGGTTTTTTCTGTTCCCTCTCGAATCAGGCACAAAATTCATAAAATTTATAAATAAGGCACAAATCTCACAATGCCTTCATGTCCTACGTTGAACCCGCAGGATCAAATTGAATCCAACAGAATAATGCACTCGTCTAGCGATGCTGCCAACTACTTAGAAAGGTATGGCAGTAGTCTCTGTATGGCCAATTGCAGTGATTGCAGGTGTTTCTGATGGGTGATGTTTCTGTATGTCACCAGGTTTCATACCTTGTACGCTGTGTTTTGCACATTGTATGCGGATTTAAACGTACTCAAACATACCCGTATGCGCGGCATTTGCTTCAGTGTGTATATGAACAGTCAACGGTGTAACTTTGCTCATGCATGTTCTATTCACTCTATTTGTGGGCGCAATTGGCGCAGAGTCCACACATTGTCACTTGTTGTATAGTCGCACAAGCCCCGAGCCTCGGCTGCGCTCCCTCGCACGATAATTTTGCATTCCCCATTTATTCGCTACAAGACGCCAGTGTAGCCGCCAATGCCAGAGGCACGCCGTGTTACTGTATAGTCCCAGTGGTATATCCGTATCCGCAAAAGGACTGGGTTTCATAAATCTCGTGACCCCATGGCGTGGAGGCACAATCACTTGTCACAGACAAACACAGCCACTACTTGCACGGTTGCAACTGTCTCATAGGCACTCGATCATGTGGCCTTCATGCTGCTTCACTCCACTACAGGCCAAGGTGGATGCGCTATGGATTGCACGAGACGCGTGCCACGACTACAACCACGAGTGTAACGGCTAGCAGGCACTTGTAGTCGCCCTGTCTTACCATACTTCTCATGTATATCTTGCAGGGTCTCAAAATCCTGCATTTGATTGGTACCTAAAAACATTTAGTCAATCGCTTACTCTCGATACCCTTTTCGTACACTCAACAGGCCTGGATCGCAGAATCCCATGACCTCATGGGGTGGCCGATTAGAGGGAGTGTCAGATGTGATCCAACGCACGCTGGCGATGGGTAAGAAGACTGCGTCGGGAGAGAGAGTGTTCAGGTCACTACCTGAGGAACCTCTGGAAAGTCCGGAGTTGTCTCCCAAACTTTCGAGCATCAGTAGCTCTCTGAACACTGTCAGGTGCGGACAATATAAAAACGAACGAACAAACAACGGAATTATTTCTGGTTGTGTGGACTAAGATTGCGTGGATATAACATATGTGTATGCGTGTATGCAGTTAAGTGTATTCAGGTGTAAATAACTCTGTGTGTGTATGTTGTCCAAAGTATGTACTCGTGGGTGAATCGATGCGTAGTGCCTGTGTACCTGTACACCTGTCTGTAAGATAATCGCTCCTATGCTCGAGGCATGCCTATGCTGCCAACAAGAGCGCCTCATGTGCTGTTAGCATACTTTGCCGTACCACATTGTAGCAGCGGCGAAGGGCCAACATGTGTGTATATGTTACCATGTGCGTGCATATTCATTAGTGCATTCATCATCGGGAAGTATACGCTTGTAATCAAGAGGATTCATTGCGGCCTGTAACAACAGCTGTGTCCGCTATAGAGTTACATGGGTGCCGTATATTAAATTATCAGATTAGATCACACACATGAAAATTTATGCAAGTAAATAACTCCTATGTGCCTGTCACATCTTCTATGTGTTACAGGGCTACTCTCGCGATTTATATGAGATTTATCTTCGGTATAGATCTGCTATAACACACATCTAAATATGCCTGTGGGTGCACATATTTCAAAGTCTTTGAATTTTTTTCGTCAGTCTTGTATTATTCTGTGCCCTTTTGCAGAGCGGATTCGTCGCCCAGACAGGAGGAGCCATCGCGGCCACACTCAAACCTCTCTGACAGTTACAAAGCCACTCGCTCCATATACCGGTCCGCCATTGAACTGGCACTTGACTTTGGTCACGAGGTAGGTGTGGTATTTAATCGTATGGTTGTCGCTGTATACTAGAGCAGAACAGTACGACGTATACTCTTTATACATGTATTTTACGTAGGTGAATGCCAGCGTATTGCTCGCATATTCCGCACATCCCGATCCTGATACCGCGTCTGGGAAACTCTTGTCAGTATGCAGAATTTCAATTATATGCCTATCCTCATACTAGGCCCTGGCCGAGCTGCTAGCCAAGCACAGCGGCAACAACCCAAACGCCACACTGAGTAAAACCACCAGCAGTCCAGCCATGAAACTTGCCAGTGCCCAGTTCGATGCCTTGACCCCAACATCCGGGAAGCTGCAGTCAGGCCTCACCTCGGAATTGTATTCCGTACTGAAGCGCTTAGAACTGACACATATCGCTGTAAGTTGTTGGGTGCTTGTCGGGGGGTGGGGGGCAGCTGTTGCTACTTGTTTTGTCAATGATGGCTGTGAAACGAAGTGTACTATACACATACTGTTTAGACTGCGTCTGTCGTAAACCTTCGCTAGAACTCCTTCATAAGACCCATATGCCTCATGGTTAGTGTGTGTTCGTTGAAAATTGATTCAACCTCGAGCGACCTTTTATATTTCTGCGTGGAGCGAATACCAAGAGTAAGGCGATGACGCTCAGGCGCTATATCGCTTCGGTCATGTAACCCCAAAGCAGTATTTAATCTTCCTTACACCTACTTATATATATTAATCAGGCAATGAGAAATCTATTCGTCTCTCAATGAGCGTGCTTCGCCTCCAGAGGTGTTGTTGGCACTTGTGCTCTTTGTTATTCGTACCAGATTGATAGCCGTACTGGCATGTACAATCGCATGTTGAATCGTTCATGTGTTGATATCATACATACCTGTGTATGTGCTATACTGGTCCAAATTACTCACTCGTAATCTGACTCTGCGTGTAAAATTTCAACTGGATGCAAAAGGAGACTTTCGCTGAGGAGAATGTCGCAGACATCGTAACACTAGACCTGCTCACGCGGCAAGACATGCGCGATCTGGGCTTGAAATTAGGAGACTGCCGCAAATTAGAAACATTCCTGGGCAGGGGGCTAGGCTCGCAGAATTCGGAGGAGAGTTTAAATTCTATGCATAGCCAGGATTCAGAACAAGTAATTAGGGATGCATACCCTACTGTGAATGGTCGTATGGGTGAACCATTCAACAGCGGCCAGAGTTATGCCGCAGCTAGTCCGGCAACCACGTCAACCCTGGAGATAGAGCTGGCGAGTGTGGAGAACCCCGACAATGTCGAATGGTAGTATGCAAATATAACGAGTTAGGACCAATAAATGAATGATTCAAACACAATACCGAGACGTTGAAGAGTAATCGATTCTTGAGTTCGGTTTATTGGTGCACAGCCGCTCAGAATGGGTAGTATACTGCGATATTACAAAGTATTGCGAATACAAAAAGATACTCGTCATATTAATACACGACCTGCTCTGGGAGTTCTATCAGACAGCCCCCTGACTTGATTAATTTCACCCAGCTTAACCTCGATCAGACTATAAAACGTATGTGGATTTAATCTCATCCCGATCGGACTATTGGTTTAAAAGTTATGGATTTCAGTTTGTACCAGCCAGAAAGGTCTGTTGGGTATGGATAGACTGATATAATGCCTACATGTGGCTAGTTTTAGTAGTTTGACCCAGCACTGGTATGTACAAACTGAAAACATCATAACTTTTGAAACATTGGCCCGATCGGGATGAGATTAAACATATTTACGTTTACTACTCGTCAAGACGACGAATTTGCGACATCTAACTGCCAATGAAAATGATTCCTCAATGTACTCTCTGGGTCAACCTCTATAAATATTCTAAATCATCGGGTTTTTGATGTCTGCTCCTAGTTAGGTATTCCACAATGCATATGTACAATCAAGACTCAAGAGACCTTAAGACAGTCATAGACTCGTCAATACATGTATTTACTTTCAGCTCACTAAAACACACCTACGTAGTGGTTAACTCGTTATACCTGAAAAGAAGGCCATATAATGACTACCCTGAGGCATCCCTTCGTCCAAGCGATATGTCCTGGTTATCCACTAGTTCACAAAAGTATGCTCTCCGCCACCACTAGGTTTTTGCAACCTAGAAAAGGTTTGCGATTTTTCTGTGCCACATACAACCGGCAGTGTGCCAAACAGGCGACCGCTTCAGAAAGCCTGGAAGACTATGGCGGCTTACGAACCCCAACCACGGTACGGTTATGGCGTATGAGAAATGAGGCCGGAGATTCCGAACGTTCCGGCAAATTTGAGTTGCTTTTGCCCTTCGGATCGAATGAAACGTTCAGGGCTGCATACGAGAGCTTCGACGGTGGAATGCGCTTCGGAAAGTTAATGGAGGATTTGGACGCGGCATCCGGGAACGTCGCGGCTGAATACTGCAAAGGTAATAATATCTTCAAACGATTTAGATTTGTTTTTTGAATGTAGAGTACAATATTAAGCACGCATTTAGAGGAAGACAATGAACATGGGCAAGAATGCTTGTTGATCGTTATATTGTGCTTTACAGTATCGGTTGTCGTTTGCTAACTTCTTTATCAACTAGATACGTAACTTCTTTATCAAGTATATACGAACACGTGTAGCCATCTTCCTGGCTGATGGTATCAAGTTGTCTCTTCATTGTCCCGTCTATTCGTTTGAAACTGCGTGATTGCACATATCTGCTGAACATATTTATCTTTACGCGGACAAACGGTGCAAATTTATTGCATACCCTATGTTTCGTACGTAAGTTGCCTGCCCTGAACTGCTTGATACGCATTGGCTGCATGTTCACACGAACACAGATATGAAAATACCAAACTTGTGCCGTTTTATAAGCGTCAACTCATTCGCGTTGAAGCAAAATTAATGGCTTTCAGTTCATGTAGCAAGACTGAAAGCATTCCCAGGAACGTGTGTGTTCTGGTTTCAAACACCTATGTGAAGTAATACACATCGAATCGTACATTTATGTACAACTGGACAAAAATAAAGACACAAAAATGAAAACTTCGGCAATCAAATGACCACAACGCATATAGATTATTGCGATTTTGTCCTAAGTGTATATCCTCTACCAATACTTAAATCTGTATATCTATATATACCGATATACATATATATATGTGTGTGTGTGTGTGTGTGTATGTATATATATATATATACATATACATGTATATATATATATATATATGTGTGTGTGTGTATGTGAATGTATGTATCTATATATATGTGTGTGTGTGTTTGTGTGTGTATGTATCTATATGTATAGCTATATGCATATGTGTATTATATATATGTGTGTGTGTGTTTGTGTTTCTGCGTGTGTTCCTATATGTATGTATATGTATATATATTATTATGTTATTTTATTATTCTGCTACTATATTATATACATATATTTATATTTATA
>NW_014040542.1:152654-158192 GCF_001186125.1 Sphaeroforma arctica JP610
TTGTTGTTTGTTTAGTTTTATTATATTATATATATATATGTGTGTGTGTGTGTGTGTGTGTGTATGTATGTATATGTATATATATATATATATATATATATAAATATATATATATATATTCACTTCATATTTTATTTGTACACAGTATCATTCCCTCTTCATTTTTAAAGATAAGTTTGCTACATGCTTAATCACAGAGCTACATGCAATATCTGCTAGCCAGCTAAAGCTTGGGCATCAATTGTAATCCAACAGGTATCACTCCCAAACCACAGATCGTGACAGCGGTTTGTGACCGTATCGATCTGCATCGTAAATTATCAAAAGATATGGACGTCATTCTGAGTGGACAAGTATCCTCTGTGGGACGTACATCTCTTGAAGTTTGTATCGAAATTAGTACTGCAGATTCTGCCAAAGATTTGATACTGGAATGCTTCTTCGTCATGGCTGCCAGAGATAAGGCAGGAAAGGGTGTCGAATTGCCAAAAGTAAGTTGGAATAAATTCATTTTCATCAGCATAGATTACCTCAGTATCCGGAGGGATATATGACAACCCCGGTCATGTAGACTTCTCAAACAACCCCTTCAACATGCACATATGTAAAAACAACTAGTTGCCCGATAGCTGAACCACGAACCAGCCCTCACCATGTTGCTTGTCTCTCTTGGAATATTGCTGAGTCGAAGTACCCAAAGCCCATAGCGAAGGTACAACATCGAAAACGCAGCTCGGCCTCTTTCACGTCTTCTTTCTCTCATTATGGTTTTGCCCTATGGTCTGTACTGTGCGTACCACAGTTAGAGCTGAATGCAGATATGCAACGCAAAAGCGCAGAGAGGAAGGCGAAACGCAAGCAGGAGGCACATGATGTTTCTGAAACGATGAAGAATGGCTTGACCGCTGCCGAGTTTCAGTTGCTGCACGAGGTTCGTGGTGCAGGCTCTATTGTTTTGCGGAATGTTGATAAGTTTAGGCGGGGTGGGGGGGGGGGGCTCGTTGTTTTGTGTGCACTTGAGCAGCGGAGTATACACTTTGCTGTATTGTGCGAAATATGGGTAGTGCGCTTGGCGATGATTGCAAATATCATGTGAGAAGTACCTTGTCAGCTGTGCCGCGATTATTATGTATGTGCAGCTATTCAACCAGAAGGATTTCGGCAGCTACCCTTCTATGCACGCTCCGATTAAGGTCTAACTTCCATATGGGAAGCTCACCCAAGTCGTCATGCTAACCCGATCATTAGACAAACACGTGTACATAGCAAGGGCTTGCGAGCAACATTTCTATTATGTGTGGTGTGTCGTTGATATGGAAGTTCATCACAGTATGCATCCTGTAGACGGTCTCATTGGACAGTTTCAGCTGTATCTACTGTTAAGAGTTCTTTACATTCGTGTATACTTGTTTATTGCTCTATCACTAGACACGCCTGACCTTTTCCTCTTGTACTGCGCTCGTTTTTTCTTTTCTTATAATAACTCTTTCGCCTCCACAGTACATCACGAGTGCGGGCAAGAAGTACAAGAGCAGCACTCCCATGAAGGATACTGAGCTGAGTGCCGTAAAAATAACCGAACCCCAGCAACGTAATACAAATAATCGCATCTTTGGCGGGTACTTGATGCGAGAGGCTTTCGAAGTCGCACACGCTGTCGCTATCGAGTTTGCAGGTCCGAGTGCACGCCCTTTTTGCATGTCTGTGGATGAGATTACGTTCATCAAACCGGTTGAAATCGGGTCATTGGTAAAATTTAAGGGCAAGGTTGTGTATACAGGGATCAGTAAGAAGGCGATGCAAGTAAAAGTGAAGACATATATACACAATCTCAATACGCTCGAACGATATACATCGAATGAGTTCCGCTTCACGTTTGCCAGTGAAGTGCCCTTACCGACAGTCATCCCAAGCACTTTCGTTGAGGGCATGAACTTCCTAGATGGAAGGCGCAGCCACAGACGGTGTAAGCAATTGGCAAAGGAGCAAAAGTCAGCGCTGCAGGACAACTACTAGTCGTAAGATCCCGCGGCTAGAAGGTGGTGTATAAATCGGAGTTTGTAAAATTTTAGTTGTATATAAATGTTGCGATGCGGGTCCATGTACACGCATATACTCGACAACAGTAGAAAATAAAATGCCGCGTCAATTCTTTTAAAAGAAGGATGTGAATGTCACCGTTTAAAATCACAGAGTCTGACCATTTTATCCTCATGAAAAGCAAACAACATCAGTAGTTGATGACAATCACGACAAATATATCTTCGACAGAATACGGTTTGGAAACTACTTCAACGTTGTGCATTAAGTTGCCATTCAGTCCGTAGTGATTGAGGTGATTGTGTGCTTTTTTCTGTTTTATTAGCCCCCTATACGTATAAGCAGCATAAGTTTAAGCATGTAGTGCCACTCTAGATGAACTTACTTGCAGCAATGAGAGGTATTACACCTGATTGAATCGTAATGTCACATTTGTTAGAGTACCGGCAGCATGCTGTTTAGTGCTTGAGACGTTTGCATTTATGAGATGATATATCACCACACTTGTAGTAGTTGCCCGTATGATCGTGTAGGCCCGACGGCCATGCTCACAGCAGGTGGACTCAATGCATCGAAGCACACCTGGTTTGCAGTTTATCAGCACATCACTCCTGATGAGCGTTCAATTGACCTTGCCCACAATGTACATCCGTATGCTTACAGTTAAGATGGGATTCAAATACTTCATTTCACAGCACGTGTGCTGTTTAGGGTATCTGGTAGGCAATAGTCACTACCTTCGCAACACTTCTCGTTTGTTTCGAATCCATGTTCACAGCTCACAGATGAGTCTTCGCACTTCTTGGGCGTATCGTGTTGCTTTTTCTCGCAACAACTATGTTTATCACAGTCAGGCAGCCCTGACTGACAGTAGTCGCCCTATGCGCACCACTTTCCATGGCCCAATATCTCGTACCCGTGACCACAGTGAACGTTTGAATCGTTGCATTTTTAGGGGGCGTTCGTCGCATTTTTCTTCTTCATGGCATGTGTGTTCGCTATTTGGAAACCATGGATTCACTGTAGTCACCCTTGGACAATACATAGTTTCTTTACAAGCAATAGAATGGTCGTGGCTAACACGGTGTCCATGCTGCTAGCATGTACTTGAAAGTCGAGGACTGTGTGACCAACGATGGCAATTACTAGGAAATGGTTCATAGCTGATAAATGCTTTTTTTCGTTAGTTAACAATGCTGCTGTTTGTATACTGATTAATCTTACCACTTGTGCGCTGTACTTAAACTAGACATGTAGCTGATATCTTTAACACAGGTTAAAACTTTTAGCGAGCTCATCGTATCTCACTAAAGTTCGATGACTGCGATGTCTTTGAAGCTGACCGTCGACTGATGTCACTGAAATGTGCAGTGCTTGAAATTACAATCTTACTGGCCTACTTCGGGCCAGTACGATCTTGAGAAAATTGTACGGACGCCGTCTCAAGGACTACATACGGGAGATAGACTAGGGACACAGATGTCCTGTCTCCAGGATATTAAAACTAGACCAGTGCACTTTAGGTTTGGGTCCAAGAGTAGGCAGTATGATAGGATTTAGGAAGCAGCCTGGTAGGAATAGTTGATACCCATAAACGCCGATAGTTCAACTTGGTAACTGTTTTTTGAACGTAGGTTTCTAGTTACACTACGAGTCTCGGGACAGGCCCTTAATTCCTTAATAAATCTATCCACTACTCCAATTAAACGAGAGGAAGTAGCCTAGAGAACTAGTTAGCCTACTATCACAATCTTGTTCATACAGTGAGATTGGAGGGTATATGTTTTTTAATTTTTAGATTTATAGTGCTATTCTTGATAACATGGCACAGATGGATGAGCGTTTGATCTGGAGTTTCCATGGATCGTGAACGGGCGCCTCACAAGGATACAGTGGTTACATTAGTTTCGTATTATCACGCCCAAGTGGATATGTTGTTGTCGTATTTGTCGCAAGACCTACAGCTGGATGACCATGTTAATTTGCCGACGTCCGCCACGGTTATGGAAGTTGAGCGGTTTGTGATGTACAGTTACGGTCCGTCTCGATATTTGTTCCGAAAATTGTTTATTTTCGATTTGATTACGTTGTGAGAAATTATCTACGATGAAAATGTATATAATGTGAGGAAGAAATATGTGGTTCTAAAGGAAGCTTCTCAAATTGGTATTTGGTGGTGATCACAAGCACCGATGGAATATACGACAGCGTTTTGATAAAGAGAAGGTGAATCCGGTGGAGCAAAATTGTGGTCGATCGCGATTCTCAGTCACTAGGCGCCCGAGTGACCTGTCCAGTGAGGATATGGCGATTTGGATTGTAGTAAATTAGTAATGACTGAATCACCCAACCTATTCAAAACCGGAAAGTTCGCGAATTCGGATCTTGTCTTAGATGAATTTTATTATCGGAGCCAATCAACTGGTACTAGGCCAGTCCTAATGCCCAGCGAGAAAGGTCTAGAAAATTCTGCCAAGGCATGGTGGTCCAGAGCAATCCACCCGGGAGCAGATCGTGCGGATTGAGATCGAAGTACTCGCGACACTTTCCAGTTTTGTAGGAAATAAGGTAAATGACTGAGCCAACCAACCTAACAGGATGCGTTGGGCGGTGTTGCAAGATGAGTTCAAATTGCAACTTGGGGGTTTTCTCGTGTATAGTCGCTCACAAGGTAAGTGGTTGCTGGCTAATCGTCAATCGGATCGGGTGCACAAACATTTTCGTTGGAGGTCTAGTGGTTGTGGGAACTTCACAGGTGTGAAGAACGTAAATATGTGTAGGATGAGCATTTATTGACGTACTATCCGATGGAAGCGATTGCGGCGTATTGGCCTGCACCTGTGTACCCCTCAGATCCACCACTAATCTATACACAAAACCACGGGCGGGCGTACACCCGACCATGTAGCCCTCCGCCAACGCTGTGACGACATCAGGAAGAACTCAACAAAACGTTGGTCCAACAAAGAGATCGCGGCAATGGCCCGGCGCCAATACTACTACCAACTGGTTATGGGTAAACTGCCAACCTCAAACCGAGACACAGCCAGACACGACAGCTTCAATCGCTGCTTCGAGTCTACACCAATCCGGCTCTGTGCTATGATTGTAACGAATACGTACATGTTCACATTGCTCGACTACCGCACCGACGGCTGTCTCTGCCCTGTCTGCCCCGGTAGCCACAAGTTCACTACCAGTCACTTTACCTGCATCCAACAACTGATTCGACGCATCATGGTAGGCCCGAAACTGCCGCCCATTGGCCCTGACCTTCTTCAGCAATTACAGGAGTGCCACGACTTCCACGGTATCTGGACCCTCCACGAACACCTTGGATCTTTTCTCCAGCATGTTGAAGAACCACCGTACCCTCACCCGTCCCTGACACATCAACAACAGATGTTCCCCATACCCCGGCTAATCACGCTGTTGAAGTACCTTTTCCAGATATCGGTTCAACCCAAATCATCGCGCTTGTTGGTTCCGACTATGATA
>NW_014040542.1:158270-173736 GCF_001186125.1 Sphaeroforma arctica JP610
TTCGTGACCACTTCTTCCCATCAATCTTTCCTGAACCACTACAGCGACTATGAGAGCCATTTCATATGTTCATACATTGTATCATACATACTTGCCATTTTTGAAATAAATAATATTATCCCTAATCTATGGAGCACCGGTGGCACCAAACTGGTCCCTCCGGAGCAGGTAGTGTAGTCCACCTCAAGAATAACGTGGGCGCATGTGTGTGTGGACATCAAATTGTTGTCCGATCGCAAAAGCAAAGTTGAGCATATGATGTTGCTGAGCGTGATTAGTGACCCAGCGGTGCGTGAAGTACTTTATTGTGTAAGCAATTATGATCTTATGGTGCTGAAAAAGCGTTTGAAGAATTTGCATGATTATATGCGAACCTTTGCTACCAGTGCGTGTACGGGTTTGGACCTTGAGGTCTCTACTAGTGAACTAAATAAAGAAGGCATTGTTTTATGTGCGTTAATGGCAGCCAAGTATATGAATACGAAGCTGGCATATGCAGTATCTCATGTGATGCCTAACGGACCGTACAACCAACATGCAAACAGCGTGGTAGGGTGACCTAATAGTCTACACCCAGGCTCGACCAGCCGCATTTGGGGAAATCCCCTATGCAAAACAACAATCTACGGTTGCCACAACCCGACATACTACTCCCACGAGAGGGACGAGATCATCATATAGTCTCTCATGAGAGTGCGCATACACCCCTAATTGATCCCACGATCGCCAGCAGCAGTACAATGTAGTACGTGTAACTTGCGGCATAAAAGCTTCAGCTGTCCTGAATTCCATATGTGCTGCCAGACGGGTAACTGGTGTCGGAATGCCCTGCTCTATTTACAATGACACTAGAGCGCACCCAGTGATGACATGTCGACATTTTGGAGAGCGTTACCGTTTTCCACTCAAGGATATTGAACCCATACATATTCCCGGTTATGGGGGGGCGGCGGAACGACGTCATAGCTTTGACACAGAGTACTGGAGTCACCTTGTGGTTGGAGGTGATAGATTCGAAAGGCATGGATACGTATTACGAAACCTACTCGATGATTTTTCTTATGGCACCGTGGATCCCGCATGTTCGCGAGATTATGTTGGGTCTGGAATATACGAAGATAATACTGTTTAGTTCTACATGGGATACTTCTACGGACCCGCCTTTGTCCTGTTTGCAGCTTTTTCCTATACAAGGTGTGCACCTTTTTGGCCTATAGATCTCCAGGAATTATATATCGTCTTGAGGATACTAAGCGGTATATATTTTGGCCGGATAGGACCGTTGCAAATGATGAGTACAATCTTCTTGGTTTGGAGTACATGGCGCGTATGTGTAATTTTACGATCCATCAGTTGAACGAGCTAGGAGGTATGCCCAATCAGGTTCGTTAGGATAGCAAGAATACAACTTTTGTACATGGTGGGGAAGTGAATATCATAGTGAAGGTAAGGTGCTATGCGTCATGAGTGAGTATATGAAACGCGGGACACAGTTAGAAATGTGTTAAAAAGAGTGAAAACAATGCCATGTATGAGGTGAATCAGTTGAAGCCTGGTAATCCTTAGAGTTTGTGAGTATCGTCGTGTATGTTAGCACGCTAAAATCCAAGACAGCTACCGATTGATAAGAGTTGGATGTTGGCTGTTGACTACAACCTACAAAATCTAGAATTTCATAACTTGCCAGTGGTATTGCCCAGACAGCCATTGGTTTGGCATCGGCTTACCATCAGCTGTGACTTTCAGAGTATTCTTGAGATACCTTACTTTCTACTTTTTTTACGGTCATGATCAACAGTCTACCTGTCTTCTTTAAGGTGTGCAAAGTGGTAGTTATGATATGCAGCATTTGCCGCAGATGACATTCCAGTGAGTTAAAGCCCTCATGGCGTATATGGATGATATGGATAATGCACAAGAACAGATAGTAGGATGTATTTGTATAGTTTTGATGAAGAACAACTGGTTTGAGTTACATTGTAGTAAATTAGGTGAATGACTGAACCCATTTTAATTTGGCGGATGGCTGGACCGATCAACTTAGTACTAGGTTGATTGGTTCAGTCATTCACCTGATTTACTACAACATCTTATGTTGGATATATGTATAGAAAAGAATATCAAACTGCAGCCACATCACTCGCAGATTGCTGTGTTGTCGTCAATGATTTTAAATGTTTTTGGAAGGATGAGTTGGAGCATGCGTTTGTGATAGACCACGATCGCTTGCAAGCTATCTTAAACGCGCCGGCACCTACATATAAACCGGAGGTATCATCTTTACTTGCGATGTTGTCGGGGTGGAGTGTTATGATACCTAGGTATCCGATGATTATGGAACATATAACTCGTCTTACACGCAAGCATGGGGAGTTCCGCTGGGGTACGGAACAAAGGTGGCACTTGACGCTCAGCCGGAGCAGCAGTTAGTTTTGCATTCTGATGCATCTAGGCTGGCGTGTGGAGCATCACTGTTTGTTCGTATACCGGATGGTATCGTGCGTCATGTCGTTCGTGAATTGTCGGATAACGAAGTGGTTGCGTCCGGAGTCGTTTCTAAGGAATTGGACCAACTGGATGAGCCAGACCTAGTTATGGGTTTATAGAATATCTTATTGTGATACTCGGACACCCCTATTAAGTTGATAGATGCGGTGGCGGATGGTACATCATCATTAAAATACCCGCCGGTGGATCATCGGGTGCAGGGGACGAGAGTGACGGAAGTAATCCAGATTTGACGCAGGGATGGTACCTAAGTGTATGGTATTGTCTTTCGGGAAGTGTTGGTTACTATACATGAGTTCAATTTTCTTTTCCCAGTACTATTAATGAATAACGTGTGTATGCTACCAAGAAGGCACCGTTTATATTACAGCGTGCAGTTTCGGCTGTCAGAATGTATACAGACCACGAATCACTGTTGAATGCGGTGGCAGATCCACTTAAATTTACACTATACAGAAGCGGCATTGTTTGAGCTCGATTCAAAATTTGCATGAAGTGGAATACGAATTCTGGTAATGCCCGGGGCCGATCACTTTTTTTAAGGACTATCCGTCACGCTGTGCGGTTAAATGGATCCATTAATGTTACCGGCCCAAAATTATGTCACGTGGTCCTATCCTTTGCAACAGGTCAGTATGCAAATTATAGCAGCTTTCTGTTACATACGTCTACTAGATACTAAATCTAAATGGGTGTATTATTCGCAGGCTTTGTTCCGGGTGATCTTTGATGTTGAATTATTTGCTACCCTGCCGAATCATATTCTGGACATCTATACGAGTTATGAAGTTAGTAGTACCATGTATGGCTATGATTGGTTCGCAGTTGTTTTTGCAGGTCTGGTTTTTTATGCAACCCCGCCATGAATATTGTTACTTCAGTTTATTCGTCACGTGGCGAACACTCAGGATACGTTGGTGGTGTTGTGTGTGTCGTTCTGGCCAGATAATCAATGAATGCGTGAACTAGTAACTTTGCTTCAGGCACACCCTTATGTTATCGCCCATGTGTTTGACTGATTCTTTTTGAATGGAAATACAGCGATTGGGCACCCTCCGTGGTCGCATACTTTGCTGAAACATATAAAAGAGGCATCCAAGATTTTTGGTATGTTTTACCTCAGTCGTTTTAAGCAGAGATGGGCCACACAACTGCACGTGTAAATATGTGCTGAACGATTACCACACAATGTCTTGTTTTGTACCGGTAGCGGTCTTGTAAAAGCCGGGCCTCCACATTAGAATCTTGTAATATAAACGTCCTCTTAAAAGTATGTAAACTCAGTTTTCCTTAAATGGTTTTTAACGGTTTTATTAGTTAATACCTTTTCCATTTTACATATCAGATTTTTGGACAAGGCCATTAAAAGGCCCCAGTAAGATACCAAACATAAGATTTGGTCTAGTTCTATTGATAGAACTATATTTACTTTCCAAATCTATTTATATCTGAATACTTCGGTAGCGAGATGGCTCAACCGAACATAGGTTCCTTTGGACTATTGGCGTTGCTTAGTTTATCCTCCGTTCAGCCAACCAGATGTGCCAGTCTGATGAAGGCTAAGTCGGTAATTCTTGATAAGTGGCAAGTTATTGGTTAATGCAATAACTATGGACATCAAGAGTATTTTTCTTTTTTCTATTCTTTTTCCTTCTTCTAAAGATATGATTTTATGAGTCTCTTGGATTCGCCCCAACGAAACATACCAGTTTCTAATAGAGCGACAACGAAACACTAAATAAAATCCCTCCAGCGAAAACAGTACTGAGAGGATTATATATCGGCAATGTCTCAGCCTCACAATCCCTCAGAGTATTGCTGTTTTCACGAGGCATGTCTAACTTTACTAAAAGACTCATTTCGGTTACTTATTTTTAAACTTTAATGTACTTAGACCTACGTTAAGCGTTTATTTAATCTAAGGCGTTAATATCGCCTTAATAGACCGAAATTTACAGTCTCGCATAATGGGGTATCGGAGTTTGATGGTAGTAAAGCGGAGCAAGTGTTGGAGGATGTAACGCACAAGGCTCAAACCGTTGAAAATGAGGAGTAGGACACGATGATGTTGGCACAGGAGGCTAATACTACTCAGGAGATCATAGACGGTGTTGAACCATCCCAAGATACTCAGGTCAGTTCCCGTATTGTCGGGAACAAGGCGATGATTGTTTTAACGATCGTGTATAGTCTTTTGAAGAATCCATAAGCGATTGTAAAATGAATGATTCGGGTGATTGTGTGCGTCAAGAGATACCGCTTGGCACGGGTGATTTGGTCTACCGAGCAAGTCTTGAGCCTGAGGTTATGATTGATACATTGGACATAGTGCCATGAATGGGTGTTCGGCCTCCGCCTAGTTTCATTCCCATTAAATATGCTACAAGTCATCATTTCTCCATGGATAGCCCCTTATCGACCAGTTGTCAGGGTAAACATATATCTGAGCATGTAGCGGGGACGTATTATCTCGAATTGAAGATTTAAGGACGGGTTTGGCTAGTATCTCTTCATCGGTAGGTCAACCGGTGTCATCGCAAGCTGTGTTCAAGTGCTCTGGAAATACCATTGTGACCATAGTCATTTGCTAGCAGTTCGTCTGCGAGCGCTGATTCATTCT
Organism: Sphaeroforma arctica JP610; assembly: GCF_001186125.1. Classification (NCBI taxonomy): domain Eukaryota; class Ichthyosporea; order Ichthyophonida; genus Sphaeroforma; species Sphaeroforma arctica. The sequence goes on from NW_014040542.1 coordinate 163,399, forward strand.
AAAGTGGGTGGAACATCGCTTGAGCGCTCCTGGCTACGATTATTGTAGGTAAACCTTTTGGTCGTAAACGGAAGCTTCAACAACCGGAACGGAACACCACAATTAGTGAAGAAGAAAAAAATCAATATTGATGTCTTGGTCTTGTCCAAAGATGAGTATGGTTTTCAATATGCGTTAGCAACTCAGGATGAGTTTTTCCTATGTGCATTTTCTACGTGTTTGCTTCATGAAAAAATATCGATGGCTAAGGCTTTACAGTCTTGTAAGGAGCAATTTCGTTCGCATGCCACGGTGGTTGAATACACAATTGACGGCCAGAGTATATTGATTAGCGACGAGTTTGTGGTTTATGCGGCGAGCACAGATAGCAAGATCCCCACGGCCTCGGTGGGTGAACATGCTGGCGATGGACGCATGTAAGTTTTCTTTAAGACACTTCAGCAAAGGTTTAAGCGATTGCTAGGAGCGCTTATTCACGGCGAATTGTAATGCCGCCCACTGTACGGTGATTGGTATGGCACCGTATACGATAGATACTGGTCGTATTTACCCTCATCCAGGCAACATTGTGGTGAATGGACTATTGGTATTGGTTGGCCAGTTACTCACCCCTCAGGAACATGAAGCAGCGTAACATATTGCGGGTGCATGGCAAGCACATAAACGTTCTGCGGATGTCATGTTGAGTTTACAGTAGGGAACCAAGTTTTGCAAACCTCTATGGCGGTTACGGCACAAAAGTTAGAGTTGGAGAAGGATTGAGTGGGTCTCGCAGTCGTGACAGCTTCGCTCCCGCGGGTCTGAATAAGGAACATTGTGTGAATGTTAAAAATCGCAAAGCTTGTGTTAAACCTACAAATCAGAAGGAAAAATTCCCTCGGGACAATGTTGCTACCTTTGTGTTTGGGTATCATATGTTTCATGATTCCCTTTATGCAGCATTTTCCGTCGAAGAAACGCCATTTATTGGTCAAAGCTTTCTGGGTCTACAAGTCGGCCATTCGTCTTCGATACAGTCTCAATGTGACTTATAAGTAATGGGCCCGTTTCGGAGAGTGTACCATTTTGTGAATGACCCGGATTTCCGCCGGGAGAAGTTGGCTAAGTGGCAGTCGAAGCACACGGGTGGATTACGCCGCTGTCGATTAATTGGGATGAGGATTCATTGGTGTCCGGATACTTATTGTAAAAGCAGTCGATTAGAGTCCGTAGTTAATCGTCCGACTTAAGATTCGCAAGACTTGGGCGGGCCGTAGAATGAATGGTACAGGACATCAATCCTATATATCTATGCATGAGAAGCCCAACCGTAAGTAATAAAGTTGTAGAAAATAAGTTGATTACTTGATTTGAAGCACTACTTCACTCTTTCAATTGACGTCGACAAATGGCGACTTCAAAATATTGTGAAACTGTTCACCTATCAAGATATGCACATTGCACCCTGAACATGCGTAAATTGAATTGTGTGAGGTTAATACAATAGTTGATATCCTTGGCCCGATTTGCTTATGTCGCAGTTTCTGTTTTAATATTCAGCTTGAGGCCATCCATGACGGAGCCATATACTTACAGGACTAGTGTATAGTACAGCGTACAATTGATAAGATTGATCAGTATACACTCAATAGCATTGATTAACAATAAGTCGTCGCTAGTCTCACAGTCCTCAACTTTCCAAGTACATACTAACAGCATGGACACCGTGTTAGCTACGACCATTCTATTGCTTGTAAAGAAGCTAATATATATATAAATATATATAATATTTATTGTGAACGCCACTATGAGCTAATTCCACGAACAGAATGCTGCGCCAAGGGCGACTATAGGGAATCCATGGTTCCTAAATGTAACGAACACACATACTGTGAAGAGAAGAAGTACGACGAACGAACGATCCAAACGTTCACTGTGGTCACGGGTACGAGATATTGGACCATGGAATGTGATGTGCAAAGGAAAACTATTGTCAGTCAAGGGCTGCCTGACTGTGATAAACACACTTGTTGCGAGAAAAGCAATACGATACGCCCACCAAGAAGTGGGAAGACTCATTTGTGAACTGTGAACATGGATCCGAGATTATCAACGAGAAGTGTTGCGAAGGGAATGACTATTGCCAACCAGGAGTGCCTAAATGCGACAAGCAGACGTGCTGCGAAGAGAAGTATTTAAATACCATCTTAACTGAAAAAATATGGGTGTGCACCATGGGCAAGGTCAACTGAACGCTCATCTGAAGTAATGTGCTGATAAACTGCAGACTAGGTGTTTAGATGCATTGAGTCCACTTGCTGTGAGCATGAACCGTCGGGCCCACACGATCCAACTACTGCAAGTATGGTGATGTATCATCTCATAAACGCCAACACGATCTCAAGCACAACACTGCATGCTGCCGGTACTCTAACAAATATGGCCAATACGATTCAATCAAGTGTGGTACCATCACATGCTTAAACTTATGGTGTTTATAGGTATAGGCGGTTAAACAGAAACAACTATCACCTCAATCACTACGGGCTGAATGGCAACTCAAGGCGTAAAGGCGGATGTATTTCTCAAACCCTGTTTTGTCGACGATATATCTGCCGTCAAAGCGCCACAACTATTTTCGATTATTTATGATATGCCTACAAACTATGCCCATACTCGCCAATTTATATAAGGTATATTGGACAGTAAATCTAAGAGCATGGCGTTAACTGTTGCTATAATATCGCAATAAAGTAGTTAAGAATAGTAAAAACAGCTTCGAACGGTTCGTGATTTCTTTCTTTTACACACTGTTTATAACGTGTTTTCGAAGCGGCCAAATCAGAACAGCCTTTCAATAGCCACATAAAATATATCTTCAGTGTAATTACACAGCAAGACATTTGTGATGCATTTAAATATGGTATTGTTGCCGAAAATACTCGCAAACGGTGTGCCTTTTCTTTTCTGCTGCTCTGAAAGCGTGTACTCGATGCGGCCGGATATAGCCCAAGAGTCGCTTGAAATAAATTTTTCATGCAATTGAAAAGCAGCACAGTTTGTGCTTGCATTGTTTGTATAGTATGCATGGCTTGAAATACATAGTTGCAGACAGAGTAGAAGGAGAGAATGAGTCAATATCTTCGAGCTCGTGGCTGCGTTAGATTGCGATATGCGAGCTCAAATCAATGAGATATATGATATTTCTGGATGCTATGTAAAATACTAGCGAAAAGTTGCCAATCAGCCCGTAGTGACATTTACAAGATGATAGTTTTCTTAATTCCTGTTTTATCAAATATGGTTACAAGCACGACACTGCACGCTGCCGATGCTCTAACAAATGTGGCCGTTACGTCTCAATCAAATGTGGTACCTATTTTGATTGTATACTTGGCAAGTAAATTGAATAGTGCTTTCGAACCTAATTATGTTGAAGATATATCTGCCGTCATAGTCATCACTACCAACGATATTGGCGACGCTATAAACATGAAATCAATATCATTTATAGAACACAAATTATGTGGTGTTTATAAGACAATCGATATGCAGCTACGCCCGACCCACGTTTTATGTCCCAGTTTCTGTTTTGAAATAAATTCTTGAAGCCATACCTGACAGAGTAACACAAGCGATAGGAGAGAGCAGACCACGTAAATACGACCAAAGTGTACACAATAGTGACTAGGATGATACGATCATCCGTGATATTGTTAAAAGTTCTACAGTTCCTTTTATTGTCTGCTAAGTTTGAGCAGAGATAATTGATCAGTCCACTTCCATCACATCAGTGCTAGTGGGCGCCATTATCTTTGCATTGCTCTCCGTTGGCGGGTCTATGGCCACAGTAGGTGTTGTGGTTATGGGCCCCTTCTCACTGTCTGAAGGCTCAGCACCCTTCTCATTGGCTGATACATCATCCTTACCTACCGGTGCTTTCGGGGTGGTGCCTCCAGGAGTAGTCGCCTTGGGCTGCGTAGGTTACGAAGTGGTATGTATATGTGAATTCTTAAGTACAATGGAATTAAGCTTAGTGGTATTCTTTCATGCAAAGTTGTTACCTGGGAATCCGGATACTGGCAATAGGTTATGAAGATATGTTATTGATGGTAAAATTTTTACACCCACAGGGTAGAGTAGCACTTTATATACCAATGTTTATCACAGCCAATGTCTTGTCCTGGTGGCATGCAGAAACATTTGCTCTGATACACGGCAGTTCTGAAATTACTTAAAAATTCAAACTGCACATGTACATTCACCAGTCTCACATGCATGTGCGCACTCTGACATATACTCTGCATACAAGTCCTTTTTCGAAATACATACCAACTGTGCTCAATCAGATCGATTCCCCTTCTTGTCTTCCGAAGCAATCGATTTGTCAAATACCCAATGCATTGTAAGTAGGAAGCACAAACGTACATATGTGCGCACCGAAACACCAATATGAGAGTAGATCTAGTGCATAATTCACACTAAACCGATCCAGACTTGTATACAACACGATGTCATAAGACTATACAATACGATGCCATAGGACACTTCTAAACCATGTCTTTGTGATCGTACGAGTGTTTGACCCATACCTTTCTCTTGCGAGTAGTTTGCTTAGAAGCAGCTCTCTGTTCCCGGTTTAGTTTGCGGAGTGTGGCGGCGGCCTCTCGTCGAGCAATCTGAGAAAATAAAAAATCATTCGAAAAAACGATTAAAAAAAGACGAGTATGCCGTAATTCCACATCCGACTAAGTAGAGTTTCAACGAATGTTGACGTACAACACGCCCTTCCACACACATGTAATAGGACCGAATAACACTGTGATTTTATTTGTCTTAGTACGCCAATGTGTGATCTTATCGGCTGCTCAAAACTGCAAAGTTTATTCCTATCGGTACTTGAGGCTCTTTGTATGGTAGCCATCGTCAATTGCATAGCACTCTGTGTGTACTGTATTTCTGTTCAAAATCCGTGCGTGTGCACTCTCTCTGTCTCTATATATAAATATATATATATATATATACAGATATACACATCCACGCAATACTACCCACCTGATCATCCAAGCGCTTCTGCTTCTTACGTTGGCGTTCGCGTTCCTTCGCCTGTTTCTCTGCAACTTTTTTGGCCTCGTTTTTGCGGCGCCACTTCTCCTCTAAGGCTTTGTCTTCAATCAATAGACCCATCACCTCGTTGCTCATGGGCTCGGCAGTATTAATGACCTTATTTTCCGCGGCTTTGCCCCCTGAAATGACCATGTTCTGGATAGAGGACTTCTGTTTGGCGCGTGCCAGGATACGCTCCTCGATGGTGCCTTTGGTGACCAACCGGTAGACCGTTACCTGTCGCGTCTGCCCCACTCTATGGGCTCGGTCCATAGCCTACAAACGGACGTATTTGGTTAGGTGTTGAATGAATGTAATTTTTAGAATAAAAACAATATAGTTCACGAGCGTATACGATTTTGATGAGCGGGTGTGTTGTAATTATAGCATGAGAAAGCAACGGGGATAAGTTCATCTGATAGATAAATTGCCCATTCTAAGTTCAGCGTGTGGATTTGCATGCTCTATATATATGTGAATAGAATGCCTTGTGATCAACAAGCGCCGAGACCTGTGCATGAATCAATGTCGCAGAAAAGCGTATATAATTAAGTTATACACCCAACCCCATTACATCCGCATGAAGTTGAAAACTAAATATTATAGTCAGTGCAAGTCTACGCCTGCCTGTATCGATGTTCTATCAGTGTATGTATATATGTATGCGCGCGTGTGCGTGTATATATGAAAACACACCTGTTGGTCCACAGTAGGGTTCCAGTCTGAGTCGTAGAAGATGACAGTATCTGCCGCTGTCAGATTGATACCCAGCCCACCCGCGCGCGTACTCAGCAGGAAACAGAACGTGTCCGTATTCGTCTGGAAGTCAGCCACCATATCTCTGTGTGCATTTAAGTTTGTAGGTCATTGTGTGTTTGAGTGCTCGAATATTGCGGTAGATTTAGGTGCTGGGGGTATTGCGCGACGCGAGTATACTGTGTGCATGCATATAACTGTGTACGTTTTCATGGATATGCATGTGTGCGTATATGTGTTCCTACCAAAGCATGCATGTAGGAATCCATATCGTGAGTGCATGGACATGGGTGTATAAACCTTCAGTCAGTAAAGATGGTATCTTTAATTGCATAAAGGTCAATCGTGTGACACATGTGATTGATAAAGACTTTAACTGTCATTGACTATTTGGAATGCTTGTAATCGGGGCCAAAACATAACTGTCAGATAACAAAATATATGACAGCCAATTTCTACCTGGCGTATATCAGAAGAATGAGGACTTATCTGAAATCCCGCCCAGTTGTGATATATACGCACATCTATGTATGTACGCGTGAACATAATATTGTCGACAAATGGATACACATATTTGTGTATACTTATTCATCTACATATGCATCAATATAAACCCACACGCATAAAGCATGTCCTCACATGTCTCACCTTCTGTCCTCCACCTTGCTGCTTCCGTCCAGTCGCATATACTTGATGCGCTTGAGCTGCATGTACTCTTCGAGAATGTCGATCATTTTGGTCATCTGTGAGTAGATCAATACTCGGTGGTCATTGGCTCTTAACTCCACAAGCAACCTATCCAGGGCCTTCATTTTGTCACTCTCCAGGATGATAGCCGACTAGTGCATGTATGAGAGAATCGAGCAAATTAGATATATTGGCTTCTGAAAGTATGTATATATACAAAGACCGGTCAGCTTACGGATGCAGAATCAAGTTACATGAATATATGACGATTATGTTCGTTAGTTCGCAGCCCCTTCGAACCAAATAATCGGGTAGAATACTGTCAACTTTGAGGATTCTCAACGACAAAAATAGGAGAGTATTCAAACTTTAAACATGTATCGTAGCATGTCAGTGTTGTTACATACGTCCCTATATATATATATATACACACACACACATATATATATATATATACATATAATAACTATATAAATATAAATATAAATATATATACATATATACAGATATACATATATATATATATATATATATGGGATAAATTGAAATAAAAAAGTATTGTATCCTATTATTCCACCGGTCGACAGCTCCTACTGCAACGCAATTTTCTCTTGTCGCTCTCAAGAAAAGTTAAATAAGACAAATTGAGCACAAAAAGTGCCTTATAATGCACTATGGAATTCTGGAATAGTCGGGTATTTACACGGGTTCCATCACTACTAATACGCACATGGTCGTATGTATGCTATGTATGCTCCCACACTCCCACATACACACATCGTTCCTGCTGTGCATTTGCATGATACTCTGACGCATATACGTTTGTACATAAACTTGCACCCCTCCTCACGAGTGGCACATACCTTATCTGGTGCGAGCACATAATCCCAACCACAGCTCGGCCGGCTGACACCCAGCAGTCCATTCGCCGCAATCTCCACCTCACATGACGCAGCAACGGGTGCATATGTATACGGGTCATCCAGGGACAAACTCTGGGTAGCCTCGCTCGTGTATGTGTGGTAAGTAGGGGGTAGTCCGGGCGTGTGTGTGTGCGCGTGGGGGGGGGTGTACGTATGTGTGCGTGCGTGGTGTGCCGGTTGTGCGAGGGAGTGTAGAGACACCCCTGTGTTGCCGTACAGCACCTGGGCCTGCCATGGAGTGCTGGGCGAGCATTGGCGCTGAAGCATATTGCGGTACCGCTGTGAATTGACATCTGTCGTTACGGCGGGAGGCACAGGTAGAGAGAGAGTGTGTGTGAGTGTGAGAGAAAGCGAGAGAGCGAGTGTGTGTGTGCATTTGTGGAGGGTAGAGGGGGGGGGGGAGTAGAGCCCGTCAGCGGCGTGATGAGATGGTTAAGTTATTTTACGTCTGTTTCGCGTTTCTTCTCCATTTTGGTTACTTCCTTAATTTATGACGAAATTTGTATCTTGCATCAACAATTGTCTAACCATTAAACACCAGGATACTAGAATTGCGCGCCTCGAGATTGGTTTATCGCTATATTCAGGCTCTTATTATGCCGCTCCCGTTTCCACTTACAGAATGATTTTCTTAGGAAAAACACCGGGACATAGCGGGGCAACAGCCGACTTAGGCAGTATGCGCTTCGCAATATAGAATCCTATGAACGTTTTACGTAATTTCACTATGAACTCATGGAAATTGTATCAACTTCTCGCGTATTAGACCACTAATGCCTGCACCTTTACCATTACAATCCTGTATGAATTCATTGTATTGATATCTCACGTATAGTTTGTATTGGTATCTCACAATAGTTATGTGATATAGCGCGGCGGCGATCAAATGAGAAAGCGGTGTGACCACACAATACTACAAATATGTCGACCTTCCTTCACTACCATCTCACAAATACGTGTTGTATCACTTTCGCCCATAATCTCACTAAAATCTTCACTAAAGTACACTGTACTCCCACACCTTCCACTGCATCATTTTCTCACATAACATACCGGGATATAAAGGGGCGGCAATCGATTGCGGGAGAATGCGGTTGAATTGTGCGTACGGCCACGAACGGCGCTCTATTGCGCGCGATGAGACCTTTGACAAATCAAACCCTGACCCAACCTGCAACTCACCCAAAGCTATATCTGAATAAGCAGCAGAGGGACAACAACAGTGATGAAGAGAATAAGAACAAATGTCTGTATCTGCCTGTATCCACTCTACATACTGTATTGATACATGAATGGATGTCTATATCTTCTAATCATACTGGAATCAGTGCTGATATAAAAAATATGTATAAATCCTAACATTACTCACCTCGACTTACGGGCGCACCGCTCTTCAGCCACATGAGTGTCTCCTGCGGAGTGTACACTCTCCAGCCACACGCTCGCCCTGACAACCGTGTTTGAGCGTCTGAGTCGCCGAAGGTGACAACGGGCTGGCCACGTGCACGAGTGTCCTGAATTGAGAACAGGGCCTTTTGCACCAGTCCCCCTTGCAGATCATGGGACAGCTCAGCGGCCGACAGGCCAGTAAGACACCGCAGTGCAGCAAGAGGCGCAGAGGTGTTGATGTTCCGCGGTGTGCGCACGTCGAAGTGCTTGAGAATGAACGTTTCTTTCTCGGAGACACCTGCAATATATCGCATACATGTGTGTTAGGCTGTGGTGTATTGTATAAATGTGCAATGCATGTCATATATATATGTATGTGCTAGTATAAATGGCGTAGCAATTAATGATGATTGCCCCATCTACAGATGAAATAATTCGTTTACAATCCATAGACAACCTGCCATTCCAATGGGTAACTGTAGCATATACATCAAAAGTAATGAGCAGCAAGGGTCGTCACTTCACCATCATGAAGGAAGGCAGGTAAAAACAAATGTCCGCCATCGTACTGGTCACCACTATTGCCAAATAACCAGGAGCGACCATCACTGTATCGATACCACAATAAGAATCTTTGGATTGATTCGCTGCTATGCCGCTCGTAATAATAGACGATTGAACAGAAACAATCAACACCGCCCTGATCAAAGCCCCAGAAAGACTCAAGTAACTTCTCAACCAACACCCACAAAGAAAGAACCATTTGCGCACATACCGGTTGTTGCTATGGAAACGGGATCCTCAAAAAGTAACCTTGGCAACGCAAAGTCGATGGGATTGTTGTTGTCAGAGGTCTCACTGTCGAGCTCAAAGTGGCGTCTACCCACTGTTGTCTTGGTTTCGTCGTGTGTGTACGGTAAGTTGGGCACTCGCCGGAACCGGTATGAACTCTCCATATTCCGCCTCTCAAACAGATTTGGATGATTGCAGACCTGTAATCGTTTGAAAAGTGTATGATGATGTACGTACATAAGATGTTTGAGAGAGGGTGAGTGAGTGTAAGTGCGTGTGAACTGTATGTGTGTACAATAAGTTAAGTAATGGCAGAAACCAATACTAAAGCTCCACGTTCCGCCGTTCAAAAAGTTTGGGAATACTGCAGACTAAAATCTTTGAGAAGAGTATAATATTGTACTTATATCAAACACATGAGAACATGAGTCTGTATGACTGCACATGTGAACATATATAAGTGTGCGGTAGAATAGATGCACTTGGAAAACTTCAATACACACACACCTTACAAAATTGCACGGAACAGGTTTATGAAGTTCTTGAGCAAGACAAGCAGAGAAAACTGTGCATTCATGAGATGCGTAAATTAGCATACACATCAGCACCGTGTATATATATATATATATATATATATATATATATATATATATATATATAATATACATATATATATATATATACATATATACTATATATACTACAA
>NW_014040542.1:173999-175807 GCF_001186125.1 Sphaeroforma arctica JP610
TCATAAATGTATATTAGGGGTCTAGGGGTTTAAGCACGCTCACCTTACGGAACTGCATAACCAGATTCATGAGGTGTTTGCTCATCTGCTCTGTAGTGCTGCGCGATGCCGATGCTTCGGATGACGCCAGCAGCAGATCTTCTATGTTGACTTTCTGCTTCAAACCCGCGTATAATCTACGCTGCCGGGCCGTTAGTGTACAGTCTATCTCGATCTCAATCTGTGGAAATGGGACAATTATCAGTAGGTTTGACAAACATGTACGCATATCTATCGCAATCCGTGGAAATGAGACGATAACCAGTAATTTTGACGCACGCGTACGTATAGCTCTATCCAATTTACGGGGAAGGGCGACAGTCATTATTTTTATCAAATTTATACGTATAACTTCGGTTATTTTGTGAAACTGGAAAGTATTCAGTGCTTTTAGGCACAAGTGCGTGTCTCTATCTCAGCCGGTGGATTTGGGTACTAATCAGTGATTGGACGTACACGCAAGCCTACATCCTTTATAAGACCTTCTTTAAATGTACCGTGCGCACAGGGAAATAAAGAATCACTGGCGACAGGTATAAACGCATGTATAATGTATGCCAGGCTCCGCATATATGTAGATATAAATCAAGTGTATCAACTCATGAACAATACCAGCCCCTCCAGCTGATGCGGAGTTTCTATAATCGAGCTTTCTAGCCTGACGGCTCCAATAATCATGCACTAATGGCTATAGGTGCATCTTGTCGATTATGATTCCATTGTCTCTACAAACATTACACACATCATATGCGCACATCCCCCTACTCTCTCTCCCCACCCAGTCTGCACTGCATCTCCTACATCAAATGCACCGAAATAGAAACACTCAACGATCGTGTATCCCCATTACGCATTAACTCACAAACAAACACTCAACTACACACCAGTGACTACTTCACTATAATCATATGAACACGCATGTCCCGTTGTCTGCAGCATGCAATAACACCAATCACACCTTCTCGCCCAATTCGTGCTGCACATCCCGTTTCAGCCGTCTCAACATGAAGGGCTTGAGGATCATGTGCAGGCGCTTGAGCTGTGTCTGGTCCAGTTTACCTCCCTGTGTCTGCGACGCGTTCTCGATGTCTTTACTGAACCACTCGTTGAATTCGTCGTGGGAGTCGAAGAGGGAGGGCATGATGAAATGTAGAAGCGCCCACAGCTCAGCCATGGAATTCTGTGTTGTGAAGAAGAAAAGTAGGTTGAATTGTATGTGAGCATAGTAATATTATGGGCATCGTGAAATACAGCAATGCCTCCAACAAAGCCATGTAATTCTGTGGTTGTTTATAGGTTGTATTGTTCAAGCATAGCGAGTTATAGGCATGATAGATTCAGCAGTGCTTCCAACTCAGCCTTAGAATTATGTGGTTGTTTATAGGTTGTAGTGGGTTATAGGCATGATGAGATACGGCAGTGCAAAAAACTCGACTGGGCAACTAACATATGAGAACACACTCAGCAAGGTGTTAAAGCCTAAAATATATGATTTGTAGGCCCATAAATTATCCAATAGATTCTGCAAGGATTGCGAACGAATTCCGGCTAACAAGATCTCTATATTGCCAGATGATATAGACATAATTTAGAATAGCGGGACCCGCCCCTCAGTGATTGAAATCTGTATAAATATACATAGTCGCATATTCACAAAATGTGAATAAAATAGAGTTGTGTACATGGTTATACTCCAACTATATATGAGTGTACGGATACACAAATATACACTATCTTTATATATAAATATATAAATAAATATATATATA
>NW_014040542.1:175827-177901 GCF_001186125.1 Sphaeroforma arctica JP610
TTATATATATATATATATATGGTCACTCAAATGAATACGTTTATTCATACATGATGTTACTCACCTGGATAGGGGTACCAGTTAGAAGCAGACGGTTGCGACAGTTCATATCCAATAGAATTTTCCAGCGCATACTGCTACTTGACTTGATGGCCTGCGCTTCGTCTAGTACCATGTACTGCCACTTCAAGCGATTGAAGTAGACCGCATCCGAGACTACCATGTTGTAGCTTGTAATCAGCACGTGAAAAGTTGCATCTGTTCGTGTGCGTATGTACGTATGGAAGTATCAGTATGTATTTTATAAGGTGATGGAATTGGTGTGTGCATGGGAGTACGGGTATATTTGATATACAGAAGAAGACACGTCTGCTGTCGCTTGGGGCAGTTTGAATACACCCGCATCCAACACTGCAATATAGCTCGTAGTCAGCACAAGAACGGTAAGTGTATGGGTCAAGCTATGTACAAGTTTGAATGTGAATATAGAAATGCTCATGTGTGTATGTGTACAAAATTAAGTGTTCGAATTTACATGTACATAGCAATATGCATTTATGTACCAAGGTATAGTTGTAAAATCTAGATACACCTACTGGGCAAATAATAATGGCATTTCTCCCAAGTCATCGTGCGAACGTAGACGTATTTATATGCCCAAAACTATCCGCACATGTGAATGATTGTAGGTATACATGGCAGTCTGGATATGGGAGTCGAAGTCTGTATAACCCCGTATATATAGAAAGTAACACTGTACATAACTGCATGTCTGCGCAACTACACACAAACAATTTCTCTCACTCACGCGCACCGCTATCATCACAGACACCATGCTCGCACACAAAACACGTCAGCTTGGCACATACACACCTTTGTTGTGGACCTGTTTGTGCGTCCATTGCTTTCTGATGATCTTGCGTTGCGCGAGATTGCCCCAATACGGCAGCACCTGAAACAAACGCACGGCAATTACACCACGGAAGTAAGATTTCGGGAAAGCAAGAATGTGGGAAGGTGGCTTGCACATGATACCCACTGAGTGATTGGTGACGTTTCTGAAAGGTTACTGAATTAAAAGAGGTTCCGATTCAAATCAAGAAAACGTAGGAGTGCAAATGACTGAAAACACATGTATATGAAGCGCCCAATCTAAAATCATCAAACAAGTGCCACCCCAATAGATATGGCAGTACTTGATTCAGCACCAAAGAGCAAAGTAACAATACAACACATAAATGCAGAGGTGCACTTGTTTCACAATTCACTATCGTACACCAACTGTCCTTCAATTTAGTTATATATATATATATATATATATATATGATACATATATATACATAGACTACATAGTATATACAAGCGTACATGGAAAGAAAGTACGAGCAATCCGCACGCAGAAGCAGGCGTGTACAGCACTCTTCACAAGTACATAGAAAGCGCATACGTGAGCTTCATCGTAATTGGATGAAACTAAACATGCTAGCGAGACTTTACGTGTATCTACATTTTTTGAGATTACACTGCTAATCGACAGTCCCAAGTACCTTCAAGCTGGGATTGAACTTGACCAGCTCCTGCTGCCAGTTGTGGACTGTGGAGAGAGGCGCAACAATCATAAACGGTCCCCATATCTGGTGATAGTCTGCTAAGTACGACATCAGTGCAATGGTCTGGACCGTCTTGCCCAGCCCCATCTCATCGGCCAAGATACCATTAATACCTGTAACAGAGGATACCGCATAGATTGTTTGGGATTTGAATGGGATTCATGTTACCTTTGAGGCGTGCTCAACAGGTTGAGTGAATTGAGAACAGCACACACACAACAAAGAAACGCACAATGTCTACACCAAATACATACATCTTCACCAAATACATACATCACTTAGGAGAACCCGTCCGTACACATACGTAAATATATATATATATATATATATATATGTATGTATGTATGTATGTATGTATGTATGTATGTATGTATGTATGTATGTATAAGTATATATGTTTATGTGTATATATATAAACATTCTATCCTATTCTACTACATTATATATATTATTATTTATATATA
>NW_014040542.1:200098-208004 GCF_001186125.1 Sphaeroforma arctica JP610
GTTAGTATAGTATATATATATAGTATAGTNTGTGTGTGTTGTGTGTGTGTGTGTGTGTGTGTGTGTGTGTGTGTGTGTGTGTGTTTGTGTGTGTGTGTGTGTTTGTGTGTGTGTGTGTGTGTGTGTGTATTGTGGGATGAAGACTATACACCTAAGCATGCATTGGCAAATCTTAATAGCAGAGAGGCAAGTTTTTCTGCATGCAGCGCACTGGGTGTACACAGTATTATCAGGCGACACGTGCATCTCACGAACAGGCAGGTATGTAGGCGTCGGCAAACACCAAGTGAATATCAATTTCTCTCATGATTCATAGAGTAAGCTGTGTTCGTCAGTCACTGTTCGTCACACACACACACACACACACACACACAAAATACTTACAAGGGCATCAGCCAGGGTCGCATTGACGGGTTGATGTGTATCCTCATAAGTAATATGGTTTGTTCTAAATACGACGAGGCTATTTAGATTGTATTTTGTAAGCAGGGTCTAGATGCGGATTGTGCTCAACGCTGTATATCATCCACGAGCAAATTGACTCTACCAAACCAGTGACACGTACATCGCAAATCAAATCCCGAGTATCTTTACATGTTCATAGCCTTTGTTTATAGATGCTCTATTCGAGAGGATTTCACACTAATATTGATATATTGTTGTTGTAGTACACCTCCCACACATTTTGTTTTTGTTTTTTATGTTTTGTCCAAAAACGGGAAACGACTTTCGCGCCAGATGGGGGACAATCAATCAAATTGAAACTCTACTCGAATATAAGCTTTTCTATATATATTCTAAAAACCATAGCCTGTACAACCTAAATAAATAAAGAAGGCTATGATATAAAAACTCGATTTTTAATGTTCGTGTCTTTCTGGCCAACAAGCGTTTGATCTCGTTCATTTCTACCAGCAAAGGTCAGCAAAGGTAAGGACAAGCATTCGCTGAGCGTGCTAAATTTTCCTGGATCTCGAGTGGGACGACCATGGTGGTTTTGTAACTCTCCACAAATTGCGCTCGCTGGTTGGGTTCGGTTCCACATGGTATGTAATTCAACCCGTTGTTTTTTTTTAATCCATTCTATATCATCACTAACGTTCTACTTAGTAATGCGGTTAGGGTACTCAGCCAAGTATTCAGCTTGTCACTGATCCAATCCTGCATTTTCAATAGGCACCGTATTCCCGGAGAAACACCCGGAGAAACACCAACCTAGTTAATAGTCGTCGCCCCGAGTCAGCACTTCCTTACAGCTTGGTCTCAGCAGAATTGTGTGTTCGAACTGTGCTGTGTAGGAGCCCTTGCTGTCTACCAGTGGAGGGTATGCATCTACTATACCCACGTCCACAAGATTCTTCAATCCCATCAGATACCGTTGTTCGCTACCGTACGATGTGAAAACAAGCAAAAAAAAGTAAGATCGTTGGCTAAATTGCCCTAGAATCTAAATATTTTATCACACACAGCTTACACACTATAATGTTATATCGAACGTAGCAATAAAAATTTAGACTATTACACACTGGTACTCGCACGTGTTCGAGGAAAACTGATAAGAAACGGATAAGGAAAGCAACTCACCCGATGCGATCCAAATAACGCCGGCAGAAGGCAAGCGTTCCGAAGTTTTTATCAATAGTGTTGAGTAGCTGCTTGGCTCGGGCCATTCTGTGAACAGCAACAAATGTGTGACAATGTTACAATATTGTTTTGCTCTCATCTTCACTATCGACTCCGCATAGTAGATAAACAAATGCTAAAACCTCATGTGCGCTGTCGCAACTCTGCGGCCAGGTTGTCAATTTTAAATTATCATGCAACCCCTGCTGCGTCCAGGTAGCAAGCCTAATCAGTGAATAGATTAATTCCAAACACGCGCCGTCAGATACTGTAAATTCGAGGGCGGTCGTATCCTCTGTTCATGCTTAGGTGTGTTAATCTACATCGCAGGACAACCAGTTATTGCCAGTAATAACACATCCTAACTTTCGAGAAACGTCCATACTCAATTTTGCTTTCTACGCACATAGCGTGCTTTCATGTGCACACAAGTATGCTGTATATATATATATGCAAGTATGCTGTATATATACACACAAGTATGCTGTAAATATACACACAAGTATGCTGTATAAATACACACAAGTATGCTGTATAAATACACACCAGTATGCTGTATATATACACACAAGTATGCTGCAAATATACACGCATGGATGCTGTATAAAAAAAGCTGTATAAATACACACCAGTATTCTGTATATCTACACACAAGTATGCTGTAAATATACAAACAAGTATGCTGTATAAATACACACAAGTTGCTGTATAAATACACACCAGTATGCTGTATATATACACACAAGTATGCTGCAAATATACACACACATGTACGCTGTATAAATACAGCTGCATAAATACACACCAGTATTCTGTATATCTACACACAAGTATGCTGTATATATACACACAAGTATTCTGTATATCTACACACAGTATGCTGTATATATACACACAAGTATGCTGTATATATACACACAAGTATGCAGCATATAACCGAATATTGAATACTCTACGAAAGACCCGTGAGAATGAATGCGCGCCCAAAAATGCGTTCCCTCGCAGAACTATCAAGACACATGTACACACGCACATACGTGGATCCACTTAAACCCCTAAGCCCGCAAAGGCATACATGGACCATCATACATATCTATACGCAACCGTACTCAACCTCTCCAGAACTCAAAACTGTGGCTCGTAGTCAAAACTGACACAAGTACACACACACACACGCACAAACATGCACATGTGCACAAACAAGTACAGATACCAAAGCACACACAGAGATAGAATACCTTAGGGGCACGTGCCCGGCATTGAAGTTCTTCATGTAGTGCGAGCACTCCATGTCCTCGTGTACGTATGCACGCCCGGTGGATCCAAAGGTTTCGATAGCGAAAAACTCTCCTTCCTGTAAAGAATTGTAAAATTTGGAACACGAGTGTGTACAAGGGGTCAGAGGTCCAGTGTAATGCCTGAGCAGTAAACACAATGACCACATATATGCATATGTACATACGTACGTATGTATATATGACCATGTGGCAAAGCTCAAATTAATTAGGTCGGCAGCTGCAACTACAAATAGCGGGCGAGCATCGAAACATCTCGGCACGCATATATCTCTCAAACAACTGTGCTATTGCATGTAACCTCACCCCCGTCCACAGAATCACGTACTCAATCTGTCAATAATCACGTACTTAATACACACGCACTAAAAACCACATGTATCCAGATGCAAACCTCTCACACATCCACGCGTCAAGTACAAACACATCATATTTACCTCCATCTTTGTAGCTTCGCCACCCTTGACAATGGGGACAGTCTTGCCTGCGTGGATCTGGTACTTGCCAATCGAGTGTCCGTTGAGATTCCTGATGGGTTTGACTGGATATGTAGTGCCGTCTATTTCCACCTCATAACTCTCCATGGTTTCTTGTACGGCTTCACCCACATCGCACAGCCGCACGTCTATACCCGCCGTGGCGATCCCTGCAGCAGCGCGTTCACACGGAGTGGATCAGTCTATTATTTTTTTCCGGAAGCTACTTTCATGTGTATTGGCGTTATTCAATACGATTGGAGATAATTCTATACACACATGTATACTAATATGCCTGCATATATATGCAAAGCTTCAAAATGGCATAGTTCGGGAAACTGGGACAAGCATAGATGAAGAACACAGGTCAGAAAGTACCCAGCTACCAGGACAAAGTCTGCTTGCACATACAGTACCTTTGTATTCGCAGCGGGTTAAGATACTTGATATCAAGGAAATAAGTACTTACAGTCAATCTGATTAAAGACACGTGAGCTACCACAAGTACAGCAGAAGTGAAGACGCGTCTCTTCCCAGATGACAGCACCTCACACGAACTGTATATCAGATCCCCTGACGTCCTCGGAAAAAAAACGACGGCTCTTCGTTGAATCGTGCATGCATCAACGCGGTGGATACGCGCATAGTACATTTCAAACACACACATGCATACACACGCACATGCCTATATATACATATATGCATACAGAGAGAGAGAGAGAGAGAGAGATTTTAACACCCTCACTCCCACGTCTTCACATATACATCCTATGTTTACTAAGGACAACTAAGAATATCAGACAATCACTTAGAGGGAGTACCTCTTGCAAAAAGACTTGAGTTCCGAACACCTATCCACACCTGTATTGGTAGCGTCCTTTACAGCTTCCACCAGCGTATCGTACTTGGGGTTCTTGTGCCACGTGAATGCACAGTCGATGATCTGTCCACCGATGTGTGTCCCAAAGTCTATCTTGCAAACATCGTCGTACTGCAGCACCGTTTGGTCACCCGCATTCGGCGTGTAATGTGCGGCCACGTGGTTTAGAGAACATCCCGTGGGGAAGGCGATACCTATGTAAAACAGCGTGACGACCATATGAGTATACCTTATCAAGGAATCGGAAGGATTCTAGTAGATTCGTATCCTTCATATGTTCTAGTATATGTATGGAAAATGAAGGACTTATCAGACTATATTTATCACATAGGCCCAAAAGTTTCATTAAAACTGATAGCGTAATGAAGATGTAAGCAGATAGTACAATCATAAGTAAAATGAACACTTCAGATCTAAATACGTCAGGTATCGAGCTTCAGAAAGGGAATGCGACAGGCGAGGCAAAGATGGGATGAATGCATATGGTAGCAAATTAAAATTCTGTGTATACTTGCTTCGGGCGATCAGGTTGTAAACACGATGTCTATCCGTTCCACAGTCTCAGCAATTGAAACTGCGAAACTGCCCGACAGGCCCAACTCAGCATCTTCAAAATACTAGGGGCACGTGCTTTCGAGTAGTCGAGTGCATCGGTATATGTACCATACCCGCACGTGGGAATAAAATCATTACACGCGTTCCCACTTTATCACATCACAATTCGAAATATATTGACATACCTTGATCTAATCCGTTAGCTTTGATGAGCTGGCGGACGTTGTTTTCGATGCGTTCGGAGATTTCGACCATGGTGCGACCGGGTTGCATGAATTCCTGGGCATCTTTTCGGACCTGACATGGTGTGAAGTTTTGACAAAATTATATTGAGGAAGAAGTACCGTCAAATATAAACGTGATCTTGCAATTCAAGAGTTGCATAATAGCCGAGCGAAAATACAGGGAAAATCGATAGAACACATTTGGAGATGCAAGATGTCCGTCAAATTGGGAACAAACACAATTGGAAAACAATCATTGCACTAAAATATCGATAATCACCCAACTTTCTCATGGTGTAGCAAATGGTGGCCACAGCTTTAGCGTCCTTGTTTCTAAAACCCAAACGCAACCGTTCGTACTGCACCTCGCGCATAGTCAACAACCAGAAAACAGCGTGATCTATAACGCGTATCTCACAATTAGGTCATTCTCCCACAGGAAACCGACATACACTACACAATCAATGAGATATTGTACATTATGAAAATTACTGACCTGACGATGAACCTCGGCGGCCAATCGGACGGTGTTGTATTCGTCCTCGTGCATGCGCTCGTTGGCTCTTTTCTCTTCACTCGTGGTACGCCAAAGATTACTGCAACCAAAATACCAAAATACGATATGATTAGTGTTCAATCTGATGACAAAAATCCTGGATATTTGGTTCGTAGTCCCGCTGTTGTTGTCGACGGAAATACAGTAGAAGATCGAAGCGACGACAGATCACGCCCAATATGTGTCCCTATGATTAGAAGTGCAGAATGTCGTATATAATTATATATACATGTAAGAATACCAATCTAATCACTTCAGCACCCTGGGTGTAGAGGTGCGAACAAAACCTGTGGCCTATAAGAATCCAAAAACACCAAACATGAGTTGCAAAAATCTTCTACGTACATTGCAACAAGCATTCTACAATACAAAAGACACGCCACGTGGCATAACAAACCCGACTACGAACATTTATCGACAGCCAAGCAATGACTTACTCGTCTCTGTATTCCTGAATTTCTCCCACAGGATATATTTTGCTGGGAAAGAGATCTTCGACTGGGATAGATGGTGGCGAAGTTTGTTCTTTGGCATTGCCACCTGCCAGTGGAAAGCCGACAAGGGACAAATGTTGGCAATTGGTACAATTTCAAGAAGCCCTACATGTGCCAGCTCTAACCATATATCAGTTGCGCGCATTGAGTTTCCCAACAAAGGCAAATAATGAGAGCTTCAAATATGACTGTGGATTATATTAGAGCTTAACTAACCAAGGTGTGTTGCAGTACTCTAAACGTTTTTCTGACGTAAACAGCAATATCTTGTGGAAATCATCGAATGTTATATAAAGTGACTATGTATTTGATTGAGAGGCTATATGGAAGTACATCTCCGGATATACGATCAATACTAACGAAAAAAATGAATCCATGCGTGATATAATACAAAGGCGCGAGCTGATTGGTGAGTTAAATACAGTGGTATCATCACATACAAGTGATACATTAACAAGCCTTCTGGTGCACGCTTGATTTTAGAGTTTAGCTTAGAAGCCATGTTAAACGTTACGACCTGCAACATCGCTGTCAACATCGCTGTCAACATCGAGTGTATGTAGCGCAGAAGTCTACATCGTATAATAAAGAATGAAGCATTCCAATGTAGCATTTGTAGCAGCCTCAATCTTGACACGTCCTTGATCAGACCAGGTAGACATTAATAAGCGATAATATAAGTGATCGAGCGCAAAACTGCCATCCGTGCACAGAGCATTACTGAACCCACCTTTTGCGCCACCGGTCTTCTTTTTCTTTTTTTCTTTTTCTTCTTAGCCCCGGTTGCTTGAGCCTGTACTCAGTGCGAGAGCAACAAAAACAGATCAGCGACTATGCTAAGGGAATCACAATTCGCGGCTTGCGTGAGTGTCAATACAACGAAAATTCTAAACATTATCATCAACACTTTGTCGAAAAAGAAAAAGAAGAAGCACATATTTGTAATCATAATCAATGACAGTAAGCAATCATTATCTCATCACCCATGCTGGAAGACATCAACACAACTAGAACACCCAATGATGCTCAAGAAATTTGAAACATTTCTAGCCTACCACACCAGTTGGTGAGATGCAGTTATGAGAATCACACAAATACAACACATGCATAAACATATCGACGTACACATGCATGCTATATATATATATATATATATATATATATATATTGTGAGTACTTTCCAAGTGCAAAACTATCAAATCCAAATTGGAGTGTAAGTAACTTTTACTGAGTATTTAAGTAGTGTATTAGCTCCGAGAAACATGAAGACTGATCACTTCAAGGTATCTAGTTATATACGCTAGCCTACGCCCATATGGCACCTACTACAGGTTAGTTCCTTATGAACACTAACTGCTAGCTAAACTGATGGCGACCGTTGCCTTCTGGTTACTGTCGCCATCACCTATATATTTTACACTACTTTACAGTTTTTAAGTCTAAACTTAAGTTACTTTCCATACTCATATCCATTCACAGAGACTTAGCTTTATGTGTGCATACCACTGGCTTACATTAAGTAAGTCTTAAGTTTACAACATTCCACCCTGCTCTATGCAGAATATGCACATTCCAAACCACCACCATACACATAAGTCCACTCGCGGACACATCCTCACACGTCACACAAACTCAGCATCACACGTCACGTATGACTCACGGCCATACGTCACGTGGACACAGTGTCATGCATCACATGGACTCAGTGTCACAACATGTCACTCACCAATTACCATATATATATATATATGTGTGTGTGTGTGTGTGTGTGTGTGTGTGTGTGTGTGTACATACATGCATGCA
>NW_014040542.1:208024-235986 GCF_001186125.1 Sphaeroforma arctica JP610
TTTCCACTTCGGGAACTAGCGTTTCCGACATCTTGCAAAGCTAGTATAGTAATAAGTATGGCTATTTATCTCGTCTATCTCATAAAGCCATTTAATCGAGAGCACGGATTTAAATGTAATATATATATATATATATATATATATATCACAAACTAAATACTACTGAGTGACAGCAGCGAGCGGTGGACCAGGGCACATTTGCGATTTGTGCTTTTGGGTTTTTGGCTTTTTCGCCACTGATCTATTTATATATTCACGTCTTTGTAGGCTTTGATTGGTCGAAAAACTACTTTTCATTTTCTGCTCGATTTTCGATCTTTTCCATTTTTTTAAAATAAAGCCAAACTTGAAACTGGACCCTCTGAGGCTCTGAGTCTTTGTTTGTACTGTATTCCTCTACTCTACTCTACAGTCTACAGTCTACAGTCTACACTCACTCTACAGTCTACACTCACTCTACAGTCTACACTCACACTACAGTCTACACTCACTCTACAGTCTATTCTCTTTCTCTCTCTCCTGTTGTGTTGTGAGAGAGAGAAGAAATAAAATAATATGCCTGATCGAGTGATCGGACTGTTGGAAGCATTTGTGTTTATGTATATTTGATACTCTCTACTTCCTGCTCAACTATGTATGTTATACTTCTTTTTTTATTAATCGTTTGTAAATATTGCGATCGTACAAAGGGCGTTTCTTGTTTATGGTCGTCGATATGGTATTGTAGCGTTGCTATTATATTACTGAAGTATACTCGCGCAAAATCTTATAACGCTGTTGATAAATTTGATGGACACAAGGTGTCGAATATTCACGTGCATAAAACGTACATATATTGAATATGCGTCAACCCTGGCCTCAATGGAAATAAAATTCATAAACGCAACTACGGAGGATGGTATCCCTATCGTAATGAATTTAAGATTTGTGGGCTAATGATAAGCAGTCCCTCAGTCTGGAAAGTATGAATGAATTGCTATGATCAATAATAGGTCACAATACTGGAATCTGGCGGTTATAAATCGGACCGAGGGAGGGATCCATATCATATATTATAAAGCATCGATCTCCATATAAAGTTTCCCAATTCCCTTATAAGCTTCTTCAGCTCCTTATAATTTTATCATGTATGTCAAATATATTGCGACCCGTATTGAACTAAAGATCTCATCCGTGCCTTTTGCAGACCACTGACACCTGTGTTCAATACTTGAATTGAGAACTGTGCTTAAGAACGTAGCATGAAATGTTCTACTTTCTAGGTGTTCTGTAGCGTGAAGACGTGATATTGCAAGCTGGCTTAAGCGAATCTAGAGTCTGTGACCTGAGCGTCCACTCTATTGACGCAGGAATAAATGGGTTTCTTTTTATTCCAGCGTGCTTGTATAGAACACTAGTAGGGGCAGATATACGAGACACATGCTTGTATGCTGAAAGCGCACATCAGGTAACATAGGCTTTATAGCTTTGTTTTCAAAAAAAAAAACACTACACCCAAATCATGATATTTCATGTCATATCATGATATTTCACGATGAGAGGCCATAATATTTCAATTTTGTCAATAATATTATGAAAAAGCGACGCTGAAATGCTCAATATGATTCCAGCAGAATTGAAGTTTATCTAAGCAATCAATCGATGAAATAGGCCATTTGAAGCCCACAGAGCGAATGTTACAACGACTGTACACTACAGGAGCCCTTCTTTAGTGTGAGCATTATGTTGAACCCACAGGATGCACAGTACGTGAACAGTCAGCTCCAGATGCTCGGGGTATGGGTTGTTATGCGATCATTTATATGAAGTATATGTGGCGTATGGGGTAAAATTTGATTAGCGATTGTCGCTATGAAGTACATATATGTTGTATATGCCCAAATTAGTATAGTGCCAACACAATATTCACATGCAATTTTCCTCTTTTGAGTCGTCCGTGCGAGTATTGGATTTCTCTCATATGTACCTGGTTAATACAAACATAGGTACAAGATCTGAGGAATGAATAATGTGCACGAGTGCTTACGTTTTTCTTGGGCAATTTGTTGTTCGAGCATTTACTTACTGCACAATAAGTGAATATAGATATCGGATTGTGCACCCTTTTAGCCCCGAACCTTCATCTGCATTAACGAAATAGGGAATGTTGACAAAAACATTGACGCATGCTTACAGACATACATCACGGACAGAGATGTCCAGCAGTATATACATATATGCGCATATATATATATATGTGTGTGTGTGTGTGTGTCTGTGTCTGTGTCTGTGTGTCTGTGTCTGTATGTCTGTCTGTCTGTGTGTCTGTCCGTCTGTCTATATATTATATATATATATATATATATATATACTATATATGTACTATATGTAAATGTATATTTATATATATATATATATATATATATATATATATATATATATATATACGTACACACATACAACACATGCATATATATGTGTATATATATATATATATATATATATATATATATATACCTACACACATACAACACATGCATATATATATTTATCTCTATCTATCTATATATATATATATATATATATATATATATATTTATATTTATACATATATATATATGTGTGTGTGTGTGTGTGTGTGTGTGTATGTGTGTAAATACATACACACATATATACATACAGTTATATATTTGTAGGAATGAATTTACCATTGTGTATATGTATTTATATGTGTGTGTGGGTTGTGTGTGTGTGTGTTGTATGTATGTACGTATATTTTGATGTATGTATGTATACATATATACATATATATATATATATATATATATTTATATATTTATATAAGTGTGTGTGTCTGTGTCTGTGCGTGTTTCTGTTTGAATTTTTTTTATGTATGGTTGAGGGTGTGGGGCATGTATATGCGTATGTGTATGTGTGGAATATATGTATCTACGTATGTATGTATGTAAATGTATATTTGTATGTGTGTGTGTATATACGTTTATGTTTCTGTTAATGTGTAGTTGGAGGTGTATGTGTGTATACGTTTATGTTTCTATTAATGTGTAGTTGGAGGTGTATGTGTGTATGAGTACATGTCTGTTGCTCGCGCATCGCTGCTCAAATATGTATCTGCTGTCTGAGCGAACTACGTCCTGTGTAATACAATCCTCTATCTGCTGTCATCACTAATTGATTCTTTTGTCTCTTCTACAGTATAAAAACCATCGAGATGTAAGTGATGATGTTTGCCGCACACTGACTGAATACCCGAGTCTCAAACCGAAGACAGAACTTTACACCACAAACGATGGCCGAAGTAGACAACTGCTAAACTTATCAGGTAGGTTTGGACAAGTCTGTTGTGTCCAGGCACTACATACTGAAAGCTTGAATTGTTCCTGTGTTGTACATAGACTATATATTTATACTTGCTCTGCTTTGATTGGTGTTTTTGGCATTACAGCCTTGTGCTAAATGCTGCTGTATTTTTTTTCTAGTCAAACTTAAGAACCCTCCATAGGCGGAAACAACAATAGTATGTTACTAGAAATCCCTATAGTCGTCGGACATATAGTGCATGATAATATGTTTTACATTAAGTGCATCTTGTGTAGTATCACAATCTAATAAAAATTATCTAATCCGCTCGAACGCACCCAACAGGTACTCTGCCCATCGACTATAGGGGGTCCAGGTATAATATCCCCGTGGTTGTCTGGTTATTAGATGTACATCCCGAGATCCCTCCGGTCGTATTTGTAGTACCTACAGCAAATATGTTGGTCAAAGCGGGTCAGCACGTGGACAACGACGGACTTGTATACCACCCATACCTGTCGTCCTGGGCGCGAGGGGTATGTCTATGAGCTGTGTGATTGTGCTTCAAATATCTGCAACGCCCCGGTTATGAGTCAAGCTTCATGAAAGCGATAAGTCTTAGCTATGATTGGCTTTTTTTATGTATCAAATAGATATCTTTACATAGATGTGTGGACATAATTAAACTTCGATATTAATTCAGATGCTTTGCTGGCAATATTCCCAGATCGCCAACATTGTTGCTTAGTTACTACGTCGAGTACTCTCAATACAAAACTTATCACCTCTTGTGAACCGCTAGTGCTCAATACCAATTGCTTTATTGCTGCTTGTTTATTTGGCTATTGCGAGCAGACGCTTGTTATTTTCGTTTTCTGTACAGTTGCATGATATATTCCGACTTTGCTCACTGCTATAGCCAGTTGCTTCTAACACCTGAAACTACACTATACTCTCATTGCCTGCAGAGTACGTTATCCGGACTGATGTACTACTGCCGAGAAGTTTTCAGCTTATCTCCGCCAGTTTACGCCCGGCCACAGAATCAACCCTCAGTACAAAGAAACCAATCAATGCCCCCGAATCATGGTGGGTACGGAGGGGCAAGTAGCTACGCTGGTAAGAACGCAAAAGAAAATTTGTATCGCTTGCAAGTGTAGTATCTCGTACACTTGTCCTCGCGTACACCTGGGGGGGGGGCGGGCACAAATCAAGCTGCTGTTTGCACTCGAAAAAATGCTACTAGAAGCAGCATATCCATTCGATGTGTTTGTGGCCTTGAATAAGGCTAGTATTATAACACACATATTTTGTCAATTTCCGTTGAAGCTGGCCCTTGATGATTAGATTTTTTAACCTTCACCAGCAGCACAGCCTCCCGCCGGGTTTGCGGCACAACCACCTGGTGGCTTCGGGGGGTATGGCCCTCCCTCTAATTTCGGACCTCCAGCAAACTTTGGTAGAACGTTGTCGACCAGCGAGATGGCTACCGGGTTTAAACCTCCCGGTATGTATGCATATTTCTCAACGAATCGTTTCCATGTCAAGGGAATAATTGATTCAGGATGTGGACTGTATTGAGTCTTGTGTAGCTACATGAGATTTAGTAGCACCCATTGCTTTCTAAAATGCATTCTGTTAGTCAACCGCCGTATAAGTTATTAACAGGGTATGCAGTGTTAGTGTGTATGGCGTGTGCGTTGTTAGTATAGTATGGCGAAGTGTGAGGAAGTACGTCGCTCAATCTCCTTCTCTAATTGTGTGTGAGGATGCACGATCTCTCTGAAATGCTGATATCTTCCACTACGGGTGAAAATAATGGTAGGTAAGGAGTATATGGCTAGCGATGTGTTGTTGGGACACATCTTTTTTCAGTGGCCGTTTAGAAAAAAAATGACCTTTGATGAAAAAGTGCACTGTCGTCGCGATTCGGAACTAGGCGTTGATAACATGACATATGACGCTGGGGAGGCATCCTATCTGTTTAAATGGCACTACTCGTTGGTACTCCCGCCGTACCTTTCAAATTGAATCATGTAGTGTATTACTTTTTATTAGGCACATTAAATTCTTACACTTCACTGTAGCATCCATCACACCTCCAGCGATGCCGGTAAGACCTCCTGATATATACAGTGCAACGCAGCAACAACAGTCGGCACAACACAAGCAACAGCCAAACGAGCAGAATGAGGTTGACAATGCGATACACGACGATGTCTTACTGATGTCTCTCAGGAGTGCCGTAGCTGATGTATGTGGTCAAGATATTTTTATCAGCAAGCTGCTATTATTATACATACATCGGCGCGTGAGAGAGAGTGAGTGAGAGTGAGAGGAAATTCGAGCATGACATCCTGATTATTTGTGCTTTGTTCTAATTTAGTTTATAAAATTTAACGAGTTCAGGAGTTTTGTAGCCCGTGTTTTTATTCAAAGAAAAATCCCTAATATTTCATGTGCTCAAACATCGTGCGCTCTGATTTACAGAGACTTTCGAGAGAAGTGCCGCTGATAGATTCGGAGAATAGTACAGTGATGAACCACGAACTGGAGAGTTCGTCTACTCTCTCGAGCAGTAGCAGAAAATTAGAGTCCATGCTTGAATATATTACGAGTGAAGAGGTATGACCAGTCATTTATTTATTTTAAATTGTCATTACCCATTGCTGTAGTGAATCCACTCGAAATCTCAAATCTCAAATCGCGTCTCCGTTCATGTGATTAGCATGTGATCCGCACTTGACATATCTTATATGCTTCAATTTTCGTGATAATTTTTCAGTTTTTTGTTTGTGAGTCATATACCTATTTCACGCTTCTCAGCACATAATCTATCCCCGCAGAATCGATGATTGATCTCATAGCGCGTCCTTGAAATGAGACGACCTCTGTTTCTGCATTATATAACATGATATTGCTTTTATCTAAGCCTTTTCGTCCCCAATTCTGTACTGTCGTAGTATCGCATTGACACACAGCTGAAAGAATACACGAGGAAAACTGCTGAAATAAAAAAGTCTCTAGTAACTATGAAAGAATCGGAGGGTGAGGAACAAGATCTCGAGTCAATGACGAGACCCAAATATGCATTGTATAAGTAAGTGCATAACGCCAACGATGATTTACATGCTTAGATAGAAGTGATATTTGTTCAAGGTAGTGTCTGCGTATCATCTGCGTTGCGCGTAGTTTACAGCTGGGCATGCACCAACCTTTAGAATTTATGAATGATTCGAATGACTTATTGGGAAGGGTGCTGTCTCCCTCATTTGCGAAGGTTAGGCACCATCGTTGAATGTTTTGCGCACGTTGACATAGTATTTATTACTCTCGTCTCGTCGCTCATGACCTTCATTGCGATGTTCCTCAGTCAATTAATAGATGCGGTGGCCAAGCATCACGCCGTTGAAGATGTGGTGTACTATCTCGGTAAGCGTTTGTACCGAAAAGATGCCGACGACGACATATTCACACTGGACAAATATATGAAAGTAAGTTTATGAGTTAATTTGGTGTACGCTCAATCTTTCTGCGATACAGTAGTGTCTCATAGAAGTGTTCGTCATGTCGACGTCGGTTCAATACGTCCAGTAAAATTCGATTCTGGCTATCCAGCTGTCGAGCGGTGTGCTTTCGTAGTCACTTAGGCGTGAACAAAACTACTGTATCTTTTATTGTGTTGCTATAGTTAAAAAGATAAAAATATATCTCAAACTTAAGTCTGCTACATGGCTGCACGGGGATATTATCGTCTTCTCTGTATCGGGTCTGTCCTGTTGCTTTAGTGTTGTCAGTTTCATCGACTGAGTGGTCGACGTAAATGTCGCTTGCTGTGTGATGTACGTCTCGAGTTGAGCTAGCGACTCATCGGGCGAAGTGATAAAAACGATGTGTGTTCTCCATCGTCTCTGTTACCATACTTTTCGAGCATTCGCCATTTGTACTAATAATATGTTGTTTTTACTCTATATACGAGTGTAGTACATTCGGCAGCTATTTCGCGAGGAATTCCATCACCGCTCCACGATTAAAGTGGCTAGGAAAGAGGCTGGCCTGCCAGAGTATATATAGTTGAGCTCAATCCATCCGTATGGCGCGGTTCTGTGGTTGCGGCTATAAATAACTACGAAAAGTAGCCATTCAGTTCAGGTTCACATGGAGCTCTAGCAAGAAACAATTTCAATGCGATTCGTAAGTCGTAACATGAAAATATATTCGGAGTTGCATTCATATACACCTTTTACCCTTAAAGGCAATCAGTTTCACATTTTTTAAATCCTTCATTTAATAAATAATGGATTAGTACACGCCACAATGAACCGATACAGGTAATTTGCAATGCCTCCGAAGAAATCCGACAAATCTATGGTTGTTGTATTTTTGGCTCACTATTCGTACGCTATATATCATGTACTGCAAACTTTTCGAGAATAAACAATATCTCTGCAACCGGGTTTTTGTATGACGTCCGCGCGGCATCGCTCTCTTTGATATATTTAAATTCATGTGATACCACTCGCCGCACAGTCGATAATTAGGTGCGATGTCTCGAAACCCACGTGCAGTTCAATGGCAAATACCACGATCTCGATGTTGAAGTTACGTTGGTGGAACTGATCCTTTTGAGTAGACAGTCCGACATGATGCCGCTCCTGTCGCCTAAAGGAAGAGAATGAGCTATGTACATGATGCCGGAATACAATACAAGTGGTCTACACTACAGAACTTGCTGTATTCGCCTAGTATCCAATCGATCACAGTTTCTTTTAAATTTTGAGAAGGACCAATTCAAATGGTCAGTTTGTCGTACACCATTTATAGATTGCTGCCCGTCGACAAAAGTATCTATCCTCAGACCCTTCAATCTCTATTTTCGTAAGTCCATTTCAATCCTTTCTGTAGTTTAACATCTATAGGTTGCTGCGCTACTCAAATTTAGACACAAAACTACTTGCCCATAAATATAACTTGGTGTCACTGCTGACCATTTAGGGCGTAACCGCTGCGTGTATGTGTATCTCGACCACCGTCGCTTCTCATCAAGTGTTCGCGATACAAAATGAAAGCTCACACGCGACGCCTTTGGGTGATGACATTCGAGATAACTCTGGTAGCTGCGTCTGGGGCAAATGATTTAGACTGCTCAATTACATCAGGACTTTCCAGATGGTAGTCTCATCATCGCTTTTTTGGTGTCTTGAAACCGGAAAACTGCTATGCATATGAAGGTCACCGATGTAGTATATGCCGCGAAGGTGTAGCGTGAAAGTTTGACTGTCGATGACAACTTCCGAACAGTCAAAAAATATTGTGGCCTCTCACTCACTTTTAAATTGAATCGCCTATTCTCATATCATCGATGGTAAAACTTTCATGTCCACTCCAACACTGCATGGGGTAGAAAAATTGTCGCAATTCTTACAACTTACTCACGACGAATATCTCCGTCGTATATGTTCTGGGAGATCTTCTATTATTTATGTACAGGTCGGTCATATGGGACCGTCTTGTGCCTTAAAGAGCACTTGCTGCTGTGTCATTATTATATGACACTTGACACCAAAGAGCTGCAGTACTTTCTTATAGTCGACGTCTATTATAGTTTGTTAGGAGTTCTAGTGAGGGTTATTCTCCGAAATATATCATTTTGTTTTCCCTTACTAGCAAGTGAGATACTCATGTTAAAGAATATGTATCTTCCTCGTACTAACTGATTACCCACAGTTACACACTAGAGGACTGTCAGCTTGATTCAAGCATGACGTCCTTGAGGTTATAAGCATTGGATAAAATGGTGAAACTCGAGATACTCTCGAGTTATGACCATCAAAAGCCAATAAGGTTTAAAGTCACTTTTCTTTTTAAACGGATTTTAGCTTATAGGCAAATACCGAATATTAGGCACAATATCTGTATGTAGCTAAAGTGCATAGTAAATAGGACAAAAGCTTTAATATATAGTGGAACAATGACCTAAAGGGTCAGTTGTTTACAATTTAGTCTAAACATACTTGTAAGTATTTATTTATTACTTTACTTCTCGTATAAAATCGCACCTCTATGGTGTACCAGTCACGTTCGCTGCATCTGAAGAATCATATTCTATACTAAACTCGCTTGTGCATCAGACAACCTGGAATAGCTCCGTCTGTTGTGATTTAAATATGTTTGTACGTTAGTTTGAGTTGTCCGTTGTCTACTTTCATCTAGTTGTTCTCCCGAACGCTTGCACGTGGTTAAGATCCCTATCAATGATAGACACTTTTAGGTTGTTCCAAATTATAATACAGTTTCTTATCATCAAATAACTCGTCACGAAATTTATGAAAATATCTCACGTATGCTGCTGTTTAGATTCAACCGGAAAACTGGATTCCAAAGTGGATTGATATACTTGCTACTCCGATCTGTAGATGAGGGTATTTCAGAATTAACACTATTAAAAGTTGGTGCTAATATTTCTGGTTTTACCTGCGAAGGTCATCCGATCTGAACCAGAACTCCAAAAATGCCCAAAGCGCAATATAATGTATGCATCACTCTAGAATCATAATGTGTGTTGGCGATGGCGAGCATAGGTGCGTCTAGTATAACGCAATTGCACCGAATCTCAAGGCCTGAAGAGATATCAGCACGATGGATGATCGCAGAGATAGTTTTTCATCGCAGTGTATGATAGCGATATTGCGGCCATACATTTTGCGACTTGCTAAAAGAAAATCAACACAATCGATTGATCTTCGCCCGTTTCACAAAGATCAGCCGGATGTCTCTGATGTGGCTCGTTCTATCCAAACATTGCCGATGAGGTAGATTTTGAAAAACTACATTAAGTTCTGAACTCAAAGTTGGCACGAACCCGGAGACTGTCGAACGGTTGCCGAACGGTTTCCTCGCTTACATTACTTGTATATTTGTAGTTTACTATGCTCCAGGAACTAAATCGATTTCGCCTTCACCTTGGTGGCAAAGCTGTAACGTATGTCACCCTAGGCTGCGAACGGTTATGGTCTATGATGGAATACGTCGTATACGTACAAAAATACTCGACGATGGTTGTTGATGACGTCGAAAAATTCTGATGGCCAAACATATCTGAGGTAGCACTTTTTTTCTCTTCTCATTCCATTTCATCAATTTATATACCCAGAACGAATCAAATATCAATTCGTAGAGAAGCCAAACTTGGTGTACCACCGACATACGATGTTGGTATGGGTCAATACTCACAACAACACAACCAGGTGTCCATGTCTGGTGATGGTTTGGGTTTGATGATGTTGTATGCGCCGCGAAAAGTCAATGGCAGTACCTGTAATAATTAGTGGACACAATTACATCAGAAACTGACAAGTATTATATTACGACTAATAAATACTGTCATTTTTTAGACATAGCTTATTGCTTATTCTTGGGGGATGTATGAATATCAGCGCTTTAAGACGGTTCTATGATAGTGTTGTTTATTGATTAATAGTCAGGCGGCCATAGTATATCTTCGCAGAGTCCCGAATGGATACAGAGTGGTATTTAGAGGGCTTGTCAGCACCATTATCCACGTAAAGCATTTAGTTGAGGCTATATCATCACGCCTAATTTAGTCTTGATATTCCTACTCTGTAGGTTACGGATAAGATCCGCATCGACATTGCTATTCAATTGACTTTATAGTTCGGTTCTTTCCGTACTGTTTCGCCTCGCATTATGGTTTGCCTGGCCTTATGATACCACATTATGTAAGTCACGCATCTCTTGCCGTTTTGTAGGTTGAGGATTAATGAGTTTATATATGATGCGACATAGTTGGGTATCAAGCTTGATAAGGGTCTTTAGCTCCAAAACATGAATGTAACTGAGGCATTTTCTGTCAAAATGATTCTACATACACGAAGACATTCGTAAACACAAACACATGGTGATAGAGGCGAATGGATACTTATTTGCCAATAGGTATTTATGAGTATTAATACCTGGGAGGAACATTTATGGAGGACATGAGTTGTTCGATCAATCTCATTCCGATTATTCTCATCCATGTCACCAGGTGCATCAATACACTTGCGATAAAATCCAAGAATAGGCACCTGGTCGACTAAAACTGGGACAATCAAGGCTCTGATAAATGGGTTTTGATATTCAGTGGGCAATGTAAAGGCAGTCGAGGTAAGAGTGGGCCGAGATGCTTTCGGCATAACTTACTGATACTGATGAACAATCCCATTAAGTGGTGAACAAGTTTTCACTTACGAAATAGAATCCAATGTCTAGCTCATAATTCAAATAATCTCTAATGCTACACCTTTGTAGGAACATGCAAGAACAGTGTATCATAAATACATTTTCTGATTCTATCGTCCTGTTGAACACTCGTGGAAAAGTTGTGAACATAATTTCTCCAGATTAAGGACGAGATGGGATTTTTCTGCTAATACTCTTTTATAAGCACAAAGTAATACTCAACAGCTGAAGATGTCCTTTTGAGTAATACAACCTGCTTTGAGGCTATATGTTGCAAGATACAGCTTCATACATCGTACAAGATATCGGGATTGTTCTTCAGTTCCAAAACAATGACCTTAACATTTATTTTCTGCAATGTGACAATAATTAACTTCCAATGTGACCCTTTGATCCATCTCCCCGATTTGTAATAACCAGTTAACTCTTTTTATTTCTAGGTCCATTTACCAATGTGGAAAAAAATTGACTCCGCCAGATTAGATACTTCTCTGCTTCAGATATGTCTTCTGCATCAATCAGCCCTTTCCTCTTCTATTCTGTATATTCAATATCCTCTTGGCATCTTTAATATAGGTGGCGGAAACCGCTTTTTTGGCTTGGGGCGGTAAGGAAATTTGCTGGCCTTTGTTACTTTCGACTTATTATTGCCTTAATCCGGCTTGATTTCGATCCGGCTAGTCATTCATCGCGGTTTGTGGCTAATTTTGCTCTTATTGGCGTACACGATGTATGTATTTCAGCATGTTATACTCGGTGTTGTGGCGCTCCCGGCATTTCACTGCGGATTAGAAATTACGAAAAAATAATTGGACGCAGCAAGAGAAAAAGGGTTAAATTATAATTTTCAAGATTTATGAATGTATGACTCACTTAGCGGACGTTACCATTTTTCTGGCTATTGGTTTAGCATATGTATTATTAGAGAATGAGCTTGTGCACAATTGGTTTTACACTGTTTAGTAAAAACCTACCTGGAAGTATTTTGATGTCAAAGACACAATGATTAAATTCGCAAGAAACCCCAGATTCGTATTCTTTCTATATGATTTTAATGTCAATTCTAATTTTGATTATTGACTCATTTCTTTACCGGCAAAATCAATTGAGCGCTTGAAAATTAGACCATCTCTCTCTTTCTCATATTCCTCAATAGCTTGGCCTAGGTGTTATTAATGTATGCTACATCAAGGCTTCATTTCTACATATTTCCTGTTCTCACTGCTTATTGTACAAGGCAGCACGCTCTCTTACTCGACATCGTAGATCGATACAACGTATTTTTGCTAGCCGCTAACTCTTTAGACGTGCTAAGCAAGAATACTCCAGATATTAACGATCATTTGATCCATCTCCTGGTTCGCAGCATTGTACTACAATATTTTTCTTGCAAGATCCAGTCGCCAATATAAAATGACTTCGACTCTGCCGCAGTACCTCTCACTATATTAGTTTATACGTTGATCGTCTCTTTTCGATTCTTTTCTAGATGTTCGTTGTTCTCACTGCTTGTTGTACAAGGTGGCACGCTCTCTTACTCAACATCGTAGATCGATACAACGTATTTTTGCTAGCCGTTAACGCTTTAGATGTGCTAAGCGTCTTACTTCGTTTGGCGAGGCGTGCATTGCGGTTTGCAGCCAGTTTTTATCTCATTGGTGCACCAAATGCATGGATTTCAGCATGATATGTTCCTGGGTGGCTTGCGGGTAAGAGTAAGATAGAATTACGGGATGATGAATAGTGGATACTATCCTCGTCCTTATATACACAACAACGTTTTATAAAGACGCTGTGTATATACAATGACTTAGAGTAGGAATTGCCCCTGGTTAAAGTATTTTGTGCTGTGGCGTCATAACCACTACGCCGCGGCGCAATTTTTTTAAACAGTTGCTCTAATCTACTCCCTTTCCCATAGTACTATTGGAAGGTAAAAATTCTTCTACAATAGTATTTGTTCCTATCACTACTGGGAATCTTCACCGTTTTACGCCAAAGGCTCTACCTTCAAACACGAATTAAAACGTCGGTCGGCGTCAGTGGGAGTCTTGATAGAGCGATAAGGCTTGAGAGAGGCCTGCTCTATGTTCATGATGTCACTGATGATGTCGTCCGGCACTCGCATACTAAACAGACTTTGTGGCGCGCCGAGCGCCTATGTGCCAGAATGTGGTCCAGAGAGCCCGCCAACGTACCTTCACATCTTTGGCCGGTAGGAGTTTTGTGTGAGGCACGGCCATGTCCAACTCATATGCCACTGGAGCTGGATAGTGGACTGCGCCTGCCTCGAGAATTTATATCTCCTGGCCATTCCTGACTGTGTGAGGCCACCACGAGGCCTTGGTCCACACTGGCACAATAATGACTGCCCGTTCGAGGCGTCGATCGAGTTGTTCCAGGATGGGGCCCAGCATGGTCTCTGGTGGGGCCAATAGTTCCAGGGACTTGTCCCATTTGTCGTGGAAGGGGTTCGCAAACGACACCTGCCCTGGTGGCTTTTCCCCAAGTAGTAGCTTTCTGGATAAGATCTCTCCGAGGGGTTCGGTTTGATCATCCACTTCCGGAACAGCCGCAGAATCGTCTCGTACCTTGGTACTCGAGGAGCTTCCCTGATCTTGAGAGGTCGTCCGCGGCGAGCTTTAGCTCGCCGGGCATGTATCCCAAAGAGACTGGCCAGAGGCTGGAGCTGGACGTTCATGAGCTTGGATTGGCTTCTGCGCATCCGTAGTGCGTGCAGAGAAGTACTGCTGTCGGTGAGCTATAGCAGAGGGATCTGGTCGACGTTTTGAGTTCTGTGGAATTACTCGTACGCTAAAACGAAAGCCTTGAGTCCGAGAACTGCGATAGGCCATAGTCTTTCGGTGAGGCATCACGGACCTGCGAAGGTGGTCGGGTTTCCTGCCAGTAAAGCGTTGCCCCGAACCCTATCTTGAAGGGGTTCGAGGTGAGTGCTGCTCTGTGGTCGGGAAGCCAAATCGATTTCGATCTTTTTAAACGCTGCACCTGAGAGACAAATTATCTGGGCTCGTGTCCATGGTGTCGATTGTTGTAGATCGGCGATGAATGAATATAGTCCCAGTATTGATAACCCTGCCCACAGCAGGTATCCGCAGAAAGATTGTCACAGTTGCGTCGCAATCTGTGAGGGCTTCGTGAGAAGTTTGGCCGTGAAGGCCGGCGTCATCTCTATCGTGTTGCGCACTAGGTCGATTATCACGCCTAAGTGTTGCAACCTTGTCACGGGGAAGTCCCAATAGCCCTTCCCGGGAGCTAACTCCAATCCAAGTTCTGTGAGCAGGTGATCGATGTAACACTTCTGCCCCATTAAAGTGTGTGGACGACCCAGAAGCAGTAGGTCATCCACTTAGAGTATTATTCTGATCCCTAGGCTCCTTGTCATGCGACAGAAGACGTCCATCAACAGGAGAACCACGCTGGTGAGAACGTGGCTCCCATGGGTAAGGCTAGGAAGCTCCACAGTGGGCCGTGGGGGTATCCAAATTACCAGAGTTTCGGGTCGGCCACAGTCAACGCATAGAAGCCATCTTTGATGTCTGACGACATGGCTACATCCCCCCGGCGGGCAATTTGGGACAGTTTCTCCAGTCCTTCTGCTCAGTAGGTTTACTTCTCTGCTGCCTTGTTGATGTCCTTGGGGCTCAGTATCAGACGGGAGTGCTTTCCATCTGACTTCAGGATCATAAACGCAGAGTGGACCAGGTATTCCTCCCAGTCCTGACAGCGTCGGATAACTCCTGCCTCTCGGAGTCTTTCGAGCTCCGTGTTCGTCATCGCTTCGGTCACATCCGCATTGTTGATCCATCGACCTTTGCTGGAGGGCTTCGGAGGACCTTGGGGACCCCATGCTGGACGTACCCCATACTTGAAGGCTTAGAGAACTTCCTGGGACGCCTCATAGGCCCACCATGTTGGTAGCGCTTTTTTTTACTCTGAGGTATAAGGGAGTCTTGGAAGATTTATTCTTCCTTGACATTGAACTTTCCCTTGGTAAGGACCAATTCGTGTTGCTTCTTCTTCGTTGCCTTAACGTACTTGAAGATGGTAGCAGAGCTATTGTAAGTAGGGCAGACTTGCTGTTCCACGAGGGCAGCTAATGCAGAGCCCTGTAAACTTCGATGGATATTCCTACGTTTTAAACTATGTTGTATAAACTAAGATACAATTTAAGTCAGTTAGGATTTAGTGTGGTAGCTTGTGTAAGAATGATCGGGACTGCCTCTTGGTAAGAGTCTTAATATCCTCCATCACACAGGACGTACCTCTAGCTGTTCTTTATTGAATAATTTTCACTAGAAGTACTAAGTGTTCATGACCACATGTCTAATTTGTAGATAGACATAAGAACGTAAGTCAAGTTAATACATTAGCTAATATAATTAAAGTCCCATCTGAAGAAAAGTTATAAAAAAGAAAAATACTTATTGGATTTTGGAGATTGCCGGGAAGACCAAAACCTGTAAGTAGTAGTTCAGGGATTATAAAATTTAGGTTATAATATCCTACATCTACTATCATTTCAAATAGGTACAAGTAAATGAGTCATACCAAGGTTATTGGAGCAATCAAAGTGAATTTAGAACACTGAGGAAATATTGGAAAAAGAACTTGTATTAAATTATTTTAAATACAAATAAAAACCAATGTGTTATCTCATTTGATCTTGATATTTTAGAATGACCGGAAGCCGTATTTCTACAGCCCTAATTGACACTCAGCTGTTTGAGTTCAACTGTGTGCAGATTACTTCTCGGTAGGCTTGCTTCCGGTGGTGAGCGGGAAGTCCACCGAGATCGATTTGCTTTAGAGAGAAGGCTAAGAAATTTAGCCAGGTAAATATCTTAGTAAGTTCCTTGATGACTACAGGATTCTGGGTGCTGTACCACGAAGGGCAGCTGACCGGTGAGCGAGATAGTCCCTCAGAGAACTCAACGTCCTGTATCCTCATGAGATTCGCAATTTCTCGTGTTTGTCCAGTGCTCCAACCAAGATGGCTTCGGTGACGCACGGTTGCACTGTGGCGAGGTGTTGAGCAGTAGAGACTCCGGTGATGTGAGACCGGAGCCCGTACAAGGAATACTTTCCGGTACCGAATGAAGTGTTTCCGCTATTCCTAATTTCTGTCCGGATACGATCGGCGTCGACCTCTTGTAGTTCCTGTTGTTCTACTTGTAGTTTGGCATTCATCGCGAGGGCAATGATAGACGGTAGTGAGATGGATGGTGTTTGAGAGCCTTCGCTTAGACCTAGGCTGAAGAAAACATTTCTGTCAGTAAGATAGAAATATAGAAATAAAGGATGACTGCTAAATAATAGGTTGGGAAATTGGGGATCAGTCAAACCTTTACCGAGCTTCACCTTACAGAAAATTGACAATCATTCTCAAATATGTAAAACACACCTTGATGCATAGTCAGTGCCATTGTTGTTGCCAGCTGTTGTTCTCATTTGACTGGATGTGCATTCCTTTTCTGTACTGATGGAACAAACTTTCGTCAACATGTGAATATAGTCTTTAAAATAACTCAAATATAGTCTTTACATTAACTCAATTATCAGATTTATGCAGCCTGAAGAATATATTTTCACTGGTTTCCGTGTCACATCTCACTAGCATGATAGGATGAATTTAAACTATGAAAGTCAGACTTTGTGTCAATTCATTTTGTGAGGATACATGTTAAAAAAAATTATTATATCAATTCGATGCGGCCACTGAAATGGTTTAACTCCATACATATCGGCAGCTAATGTATATATGTTTGTTTAACTCGCATGCCTCCTTCATTGTATCAATGTAGCATTACCTAATATTGGCTGTGATAAATAACAGTGTGTGTAATCTGTGCCTCTTCCTTGTACAGGACCGACTTCCTTGTCTGGTTTCAGTTTGCGAAGGCACAGGATCCACATCTGTATGTAAGCAAATATGTAGACCAGGTGACGGGAACTCTGATGTATATTCTACAGCAATTACACTATGAGACAATCTTACGCCAAATACGAAAGTATTGAGTGTCTGAATACGCGACACAAGGGCAACAATTATTGGGGCTGGCAATTAGCCATTATTGTAGGACCGGGAATTGGTGGTATGATCAAACACTTTGGTGTTACGTTGTTCTACATGGAGACCAAAGCCATCTATAACTTTGCTCTGGACAGTTTACAGAAATCAATAGGCCCAGGGCCAAAAGCACCACTGAATACGAGACTCGTGTTTGCTGAAGGGTTCCTGACTCAGGCCGATGTAAATCCAGGGCAGTTCTTTTTCTCAGACAGATATCATATCAAGATAAACTTCTACAAGAACTTGAGGGGTCTTTATAGTGGCAAACTCCAGGTAATGATTCTAGATGTCCTACATCCAGGAACGCGAAGAAGTTCTGATGCGCACTTTATAGTTGTAATCCAGATACTGCAGACGAGAGACGCGGACTCGACTGCAAGTTACATTCCTAACCTCGTGAACACGAACATGTCCAGATACCTTGCTAATTAGGTGCTTACGATTAGCGACTTTGGAACTCAAAGGTTCCCAGATGAGCGTGTCGACGCATGCGCAAGTCGGAAGTTGGTTCAAGAATTTGAGACTGGATCCGCCCACCCTCATCAATCGCATCGCAGATATTTGCAGCTAGGTTTTAGTAGCATGCAGAGCTGACAAGGTGAAATATGCAATGGAATACGGTTTGGGGTGTTATGGCAAGGGAGGTACTCCATCCATATCAGAATTTCATAACTGCTCAATGTCGACAATAGGGATCTCGGAAGTGCACAGAGATGTTTATCGAAGTGGTCATCAAATCTGTAGGATCCTAAAACCCTAAAACCCGTTATTCAAGGAGTCGGATTTTCATAAACTTTGGAAGTTCAACATCGAGCAACGACCTGAAAAAGCTTGCCCGCATATCAACGCGGAAGGCTCCGATAGTTCTACGTTAGAAGGAGTACAGGCTGACGAGGTGACTTTGGCAAAGATCCGGGACTGGATTATGACGCTCCACCTGGCTCGAATGATGAAGGTCCAATGGATATGCACAGATCGGAGGTGCCTAAAAGTACGAAGGACAAGGGGAAGAAGCAGCCGAGTAGTAGCAAGTATAGTACATACACCGACCAGAATTTCACCGAGTATCAGAAACTGTGTTCTGGTGTATACAGTGGGTGCATATAAGAATGGACATGTGGATATCCTTAAATAACTTACAGATGTATTGGGCCTGATGTTTCAAAAGCTCAACGATATAGATCATGGCCAGAATAAGTTGGCCGCGATAGGTAACGGATTGTTGAAATACTCTGCGTTACAAAGAGGCGAAGAACGACTCCTTAACAGTCTTTTCGAGGGCCCAAAGACTATACCGCGTCAGCCTGGAGGACAACAAATCAAATGTAAGCATGGAGTGGAGCTAAAGCAGCAGCCGACGAAGCGGAAAGTGGAATCAACCGACGAACCTAATGCTCCGGATAGGCCAGCTGTCGAACCTAATACTACGGATAAGCCAGCCGCCGAACCTGATGCTCCGGATAAGCCAGTCGCCGAACTTAATGCTCCGGATAAGCCAGCCACCGAGCCTAATGCTTCGGATAAGCCAGCCGCCGAACCTAATGCTCTGGATAAGCCAGCCGCCGAACCTAATGCTCTGGATAAGTCAGCTGCCGATACAAGTGCGGATTGCAGTGTATTAATGGAGCTGTGGATAGTAAAGAACTCCAGGAGACCCGACACTATTACATGCACGTCCAGGAGAAACCTTCAGATGGCAAAAAAAAAATGCTAAAGGAGAGTCATCTGCAGGTCACTCCATCAGTGACAAATCCGCTCCGCGTAACACCAACACCAACAACTCATCAAGGTCCTCCAGTGACGTACCACGACCAACTATGTGATAGACCTTACGAATACACCAACCCAGGACATCCTGACCCAGGACACCGACCTGACCCGGACTAAAGTGATACCACAGACTCCAGTAAAATGAAAGTCAACGACACGTTTCAGGATGTCACTCAGCAACACAAGGTTCACTATCGATACAAGTACGTGGTAACAAACCGGCCAAAGCCACGTGTTTGTGGGACTTGCAGAGAGCAATGTCATCATGGTGGTAAATCGTACATATATATACAGAGAAGGGGAATTCTTCTAACACTAGAACAACGCAGACATTGGCCGGATGAAGTCCATGGTTCCCCCCAAAACTTTCAATTACTATAAGTAGACATTACAGACGGCCCTATTTTGAAACCAAAAGGGAGCAAGTGTATCGTTATAGTGGGTCATGATACCACAGAACAGATCAAAGCTAACACTCCTATTATGTATTTGATAGAGCTCATCTACAACCTTGATGAATTTAAGCACGAAGGTCACCGGTATTGGGCCAGTCAAGAAGAGATCGATGCTTGATTTATTACAGCATAAGACTAAGAATAGAATGGCCATCCAGCTTTAGTTAGTTCTTCATGTATAATAGCTGCTACTAATAATAAAGTAAAGTCTTTATAATAATAAATTGCACGTATGAGAAGCATGCTGAAGACGCAGGTATCAGACGCAAGTATAAGACGCAAGTATAAGACGGCAGGTATAAAATACATGTAATAGATGCATGCATACAACGCATGTATAAGACGCATGCGGCACACGCATGTATAAGATGCATGCGGCAGACGCATGTATAAGATGCATGTATAAGACGCATGCGTAAGATGTATGCATAAGACACATGCAGCAGACATATGTATAAGAAGTGTGTATAGGATGTATGTACAAGACGCATATATAAGATGTATGCATAATATGCATGTATAAGACGCAGACGGCTGACGCATGTAAAAGACGCATGTGTATCATGCATATATAAGACGCATGCAGCACACGCATGGATATGACAGATGTGGCAGACACATGTATAAGACGTATGTTTAAGGCG
Source organism: Sphaeroforma arctica JP610 (assembly GCF_001186125.1). Lineage (NCBI taxonomy): Eukaryota > Ichthyosporea > Ichthyophonida > Sphaeroforma > Sphaeroforma arctica. The sequence goes on from NW_014040542.1 coordinate 228,526, forward strand.
CATGCGTAAGATGCATGTATATTGTATACGGTGAAGTTTTGCTTAACAGCCTTTATTTTTTGTTTGCATTCATGTAAGTTTATGCTATCTTACGTAACTTCCGGTGGAAATCATCTGTGTCATTCGCTTCCGAAGACTCCTCATCAAATTTCGGTTCTGACTCTGATTCCGAGTCCGTCACCGGTCGCGCGCGACACACTTATCAGTGTAGGTCCCGCTGAACCACGCTGTGAAGTCTTTTTCTGTGGCGTTTTCTTGACGTCCTTAGAACTGCTTCCGCTTCCATGAGCGGCTTTGGCCGCCGCTATTTCCCCCCCAGCTGATAGCTCCAATGCGACGAACTTATCAATCGCTGCGTCTGCCTCGGGGTTTGGGGTCAAAGAGCATTTGGGGCCCTTGAACTTACGTGTAAATAGTCTTGGACGCTTTCGATTTTCTTCTACGTTGCGTCATGGTGTTGATTGCGTTAATGAACTTAAAAATATGTAAAATTCGGACTAACCAGGCTGACTATACAATACTAATAAGTTAACGTAAAAGAAAATACGTCTTAAAATTGCTCAAAGTAATTTAAGTTTAGCTTCAGCCCTAGGTTATGACCGAAAGGTTATGGAATTTAAGACTAAATTATTATCTTTATAGTTCCGTTCTAATCGGTCACTACTTCGGTCTAGATTTATTTGGTGTATCTAAAATCAGATTTCATTTCATTGGATGCATGATACATCATTCCCTTGTCATTTCATGCTTCGAAACACTCCTCCAATCGTAATCACACTTCTTCTCATCGATCTTCACCGAGCCACTACAACGGCTTTGGGAACCATACCATACGTACATACATTGTAATTTATCTGCTTTGAAATAAATAATATCATTGTTCCTACTAAAATAACTCTAAGTCTAACTTAAAAAGTATAAAAGAAATCAAAACACCATACAGGTGCAGTTAAATGTCTGCACATATACCTCATCACATGGTGTCTAGCTCTCCATCCCATTGAATGCTTAGACGTGTCAGGCAAAAACAAATCATCATATGCGAATATCAAGAATACAATAGCAGTTCGGTACACCGGGCTGTCAGTGTCAACAAAAATGACACCCTGCCAAAAGAGTTCATGTTAATATAGGCGGATAAATAGTGATGCGTATAAGCCCTCAGAAGAGGTGTAAGTTATTGTTCTCAGATATTAAAGTATCTTAAAAGTGTTTTAAGTTTTAAGTGAATAGTTGTGATTTATTTGATTCGAGACCCTGCTTTTATATGCGTTGGTCACGTAATCCTTGAGCCATTAAAAAACACCTCTTAAGGTGAAAAAGGTTCTCACTTAATCTATGATCCAATCCAAAGGCAGCGTCGCCACGTCTTTAACTGATCTTGGCTTCCATTGTAATCTTTGGCCTTATACGTTTAGATTGTACTCCTCCGATATTTATGGATGCCCTTATGCCCCCATCAGAGATTTTTTAAATTGATGATTCCGTACTCCCGGCACTTCGGCTCCGAGATTATTTTCCATCTGTAATATTTCTGTGTCCCTCTCTGAGTTTAGATTCTCTCCTTGGTTGATGCTGGGATAAACCTTGTTGAGCCTCCGGTGTTTGACCGTAGTTTTATGCTTGGTAAACAATCCTGGTTTACTGTGATCAATACAAATAAACTCACATATTACACGTTTATTTTGTCTAACAGGTTATGGGCCTATAAATTTAGCCATACACGTAAGGTCACAATAAGTACTAAAATACTACTTACAACATAACCTCAAGCCCCTTCCATCTCTTTAACTGTGCAACACAATACCGCATAGTCCCAAAAAGTCTACACTCAAACAGACATTATACACGTAACCCACAATGTCCAACAGCAAAGCACACGTTTTGCCCAACGCGTTTAGAACCGTCGAACAGGGCAATGACTTCCGCGAACGATTCTGGCCTCAATGTCCACCATATGTCACTGTTGAGCAAGCCAACAATCATTTGCAAAACATTCGAAAGTGCAAAGCTGATCTTGACATCACTGAGGTTAACACTCACGCTGCAACTGCTCTCGCACATCTATCACTATTAGAAAGCGAACTCCAACACAGTCGCACTGAAGCAGCAGAGCTTGAACTAGAGGTGGAAAATTACAAACGGCAAAACACCAACTTAGGTGACGATCACAAACAATTACTTGCCAGATACAACACTCTTCGCGACGAACACCTCACGCTCACCGACCGTCTCAACGATACCCAGACTCGGCTATACGAACAAACTGAAAAATCCACTCAAAATTTGGAAACACTGGAAGGCGAACTTCAAACCACACGCACTCAGCTCGCAGAAACTATCGACAAACTCAACCGAGCCAAACAGCAACACAAGAAGCCTACCACCTTCGCCGAAAAGTATGGCATTAGCCTCCAAGCACCACCTATCCCACTCAGTGATTGCCCTAAGTACAAAGACGTGTACAAACGCACACAACTAACAGGCTCTAACAGCTTTGGTGCTTGGCTAATTGACACCAAAATGGAGATGTCCTACTATGGCACTTTTCACCGTTTACACCCTGATTGCAACAAACTCAAAACGGAGGATTCAACGTCCATACTGATGCTAAGTGTAATCGCATATTGGTAGATTCCATCAGTGAGGGACTAATAACGACAGTCTACAAACAATACGTAAACAACCCCCCAGCCGAGTTCTTCAAACACATCTGCACAGTACACAACACAGGCAGGTTTGGCAGATTCTGGGACACCAAGCAACGCCTTACATCGTTCAAATCGACTGATAGTACAGAAACCACAATGCAGGCACCTGAAGCTCTCCGTCAAAACCTATTAGATGTTGGCGAAGTCATACCCGACAAGTGTCCTATTTGAGCCCTTCTATACAGTCTAGGTGACAGTTACACGCTCCTACGCTCCACTATCTTCGACATGGATGAAGAAAAACTCACGATTGATGACGCATACCATATGACCATGAAATTTGAAGGTGGCCATCAACTTCATAAAAGCGACAACACTGCTTCTGGCATCAATGCTATCAACACTAAACTATACACCAGTAGTGGCGATCACGGTAAAGACACCGCTGCTGGTCAACGGGAACGTCGCAACATTATCTGCCTCTTATGCAACGAGAAGGGCCATGGCATCCACGGCTGCCCATCATCTATCTGCCGCAAATGTGGTTCGAACAACCACAAATGAAAGAAATGTCCTGTCGATCGCTCTACACTCCACTGCTCTAAATGCGACAAACCAGGTCATACCGATGCTGCATGTCTACAAAAATGAAGGCACGGAGCCCAGTCCGATCAGATACGTCATTATCAAATATCCGATATCTTACACGATAGTACACATCACCAGCCCACCATAGATAATCCAGCTATCGTACATATCTATAAGTTTAATAGTCTCCAATATCAGACATCTGGACCCAACAACGAGCCTCAATATAGGGCATCCCATATTGATTCCGGCGCAATGGTACACATACGTACTACAAGCGATGGTCTCAAGAATATAGAATATGGGCAATTTATTGTAGAGTTTCCAGATAAGCCACAAATAACCGTACATGAACGTGGCAAAATTCCCGGTCTCGGTCCAGTATTAGTTATGCCCCAGGCCACTCAAAATATCCTCTCAGTCCACCATATGCAACAACATGGACTCGGGGTCTATTTCCCTCCTGCCTCTACTGACAATTCGACACCAGAATGTCACATTATACAGAACGACCAAATCGTCCAACGCATCTCACTCAGCGACGGACAATACAAAATCAATACTTTCACCACTCATACTGCCACTGAATGGCATGACATCCTTGGTCACACACATCCATATAAAGCCCAAACAATGCTTCATGATAACGACATTGTTATCAAGCAACCCTTTAGTCTACAAAGATCGAGTCAAAACAATCTTCGGCAATGTCGATATCGACCTCTTTGCCAACAAACAGAATGCTCAAGTCTCCGTCTATTGTAGCTTGGAACCGGATGCACCCTTACACGATGCATATACACAATCTTGGAACCAGCCTCATAAACACTCATACGGCAACATCCCATTCACCAAGGACGATTGGCGCAAAACACTTCGTAAACTAAACAACGACAACGGTCTAGTCACGGTGGTATTTAGTCTCAAACCACACACCAAAAACTACAATCAAATCAAACTACAACTTCATTCACACGTCGAGATTATCAAAACCGACGAGAACACCTTCCTGCGCAACGGCAACGAAAGTGTTGGTCCCCCTCCCTGGCGATAAATCTGTATGGCTAGGTTAGGCAATGAACAGTATGCCGTGCCTCCAACAGCTGAACTTCTCTCCGCTGATACAAGCGGAAGTCATCGCACATCCTCAGCCACTCAAATTCTGTCCTCCATGCGCACGCGGTAAGATGCGACGCCATCCTATCTCCAAAGCAGCTAAGGCTAGTGAGACGTTACCCCCTCTCGCCACAATACTTCACGTCAATTTGAAAACAGAATATCCCACCAGTCCAGGTGGATATACCTGTAACACAAAATATGTCGACGCCAACTCTGGGGCATCCTTTGTCTACCCTCTTAAGACAAACGACGAGGCATCCAGCACCCTTGACCGCTTCTACACAGATATTGGTAAGGACTATCTAGCCAATCTACGGGAAGTCAAATGTGATAGAGGAGGTGAGTTTGTATCTAGCGAGTTCAACAGAATCAACACTGTTCAGCACGTCAAGGTCACTTACATACCTACAAACTCTCGAGCATTACGCGGTCTCGTAGAACGTACTAATGGTTTCATCAAAAACATCACACTTGAACTTCTCAAACACTCGCGCCAACCTGACGTTATGTGGGCAGAAGCACTACGCCACGCTACACTTATCAAGTTCGTCCAACATAACAAACACAACGTCTGACAAAAGTCATCCTGGGAAGTCTTCTGGGGTTCCAAACTTACACAGCGCATCAAACACATGCATATCTACGAATGCCAAGTAGCTTTCATCAATCAAGACCGACAAGACAAATTAGATGACCATGCAACTCTAGGTGTCTATCTCGACCACGACACGCAGTCTAAATACTTCGATGAATGCCGTATTCTCAGTGTGAAAACCGGAAAAAATTGTCACTCTCGCGACGTCCAGGTTAATCATCAAGTATTCCCAACGTGGACAATGGTCGGCACTACATCAGTCGCAAGTTTCCCAGATACCACACCTGACAATGTACCTACTATCAGAGAGATCACACTCGCCAACATCAACTCTACCAATGTCTCCGACTCGCCCACCCTCTTCATTCCAGGGGAGACAATGACTACCACAACATCCTGCTCCACCAATGTCCCCGACCCGCCCACCCTCGTCATTCCAGGGGAGCAACTACCTACAACTCCCACCTCAAACATTCCAGGGTAGCCTCTGACTACCATATCTCCAAATAGCCACGCTCTACTTATTCCAGAGGAGCACCTACCATTCATCATTCAACAACAAAGTAACCACACCAGGACAGATACTACACACACATCAGTACACAACCAACCCACTGCTACTGCAACTCAACCGCGGACTACCCTACAACCACTCCTCCCCACACTAAATAACACCGATCGACATGGTGCCACCGCGCTACTCCCCACGCATACTACACCACCCTCACGCCCACCTGCACTTCTCGACCAGCCAACCATAACTGTCGAGGACACGGTTAACAGAGAACTACAAAGTCACATTGCGAAACAACCCATTTCGCGTACATTAAGAGGTCTCCTCTTACCGGATCGCAACAATAGCGGCAGTCTCAATGAATCCGCTTTACCCAATCAGATGCGTATGGCTCGTCAGCGTGATAGACAAAAGACACATCATAACGCTACTAATCAACATAATGCTGAATATATTAACACCACAGCCACTATCACAACATCACCACGTTCCATGTCCCCTCCTTCTAGACACGATCATTGGAGCCCAGATATCGAAAACACTGGCAACTTTTCCAATCACGATCACATCTCTCCTATCATGTCTACACAAGAGTTCAATTTCAATGACAAATTCAGACGCACAGTCGCACATCTGAAGCATACATCCAAAACTAACAAAGCTCACCGTCAGTTTCGCCGTGCCGTACTCCAACTGGCTCGTTCCAGCACCAATAAAGTACTTACGACTATATCTCATACACCTCCACGACTATCCGCCACAGTTGACTACGACAAAGATGACATACCCATCAAAATCAACACTGTTATACCCGACGACTCCACTGACCTACATGAACGTACACGACAACAGGTTATGTATAATGATACAGTACATAAACTGTACACAGCATGCACCAAACTTCAATCGCATCCACTTACCCCTGCTACCATTCGCCAAGCGCTCAAAGGCAAAGATGCCGACATTTGGCGCGCGTCCATCCAACGCGAACTCGACAGCCTACAGCAGGCTGGTACGTACGATCTCCTACGTCCGGACGAAGTACCAGACGACGCCTTTACCGTCTCTAGCAAATGGATTTTTAAAATCAAGATGATAGATAGTATGGTGGATAAGTATAAGTCTAGACTTCGTGCTCGAGGATAAAGACGTACGCGACCACATGCAGTCACGACACCCTCCGCACGCTTCTTGCCGTCGCCGCCTCTAACAAATGGCACGTTGAACAAATGAACGTGGACACAGCATACCTGTACGCTGACCTGGATGAGCCAATCTACATGCGTCCACCACCAGGGTCTGCCACCGTCGGTCTCCCATCTGATCACATCATGAAACTCAATAAGAGTCTATATAGGCGGGCTTAAACAATCAGGTCGCCTATGGCATGCTCTTCTAAAGTCCAAACTCTTCAACATGGGCTTCCACCAAGCAGCCTCGGATTCTGCCTTTTCATCATTGACTCCGATAGTTTTTTCTGCGTTGTTCTCATATATGTCGATGACCTCATAGTTTGTGGCAAATCTGCCGCCGACATCTCACATTTCATAGAACTGATCCAAGCAGACTTTAGCTGCAAAGAAATGGGTAAACCGCAATGGCTCTTAGGCGTACGCGTTCTCTCGACAAACGACTCCCTCAGCTTAGTTCAAGATAACTACATCCGCGAGGCCTTAGAGACCTTTGACCTCACCGACAGTCCCTCGGCACCGACACCGTCCCACACACATATGTGAATATCGTAATTGATAGGCACATTACAATATCTGTCGGTTTTAACTCGCATCGACATCACCTACGCCCTAAACACACTAGCTCGGTATATGAACAACCCATCTGCCCAACACTGGATAGCAGCTCAACGTATCCTACGATACCTCAAAGATACATCACAATTAGGTCTCGCTTACTCTTTCCACGAGGGACCACTAGTTGCCGATGCTGTCTACGATGCTGACTACACTGCCTGTCCTGACACACGACGTTCTACTACC
>NW_014040542.1:238132-243132 GCF_001186125.1 Sphaeroforma arctica JP610
TCACTCGCACACGAATACACACGTGTAATAGCGGGGCCTCCACATTAGACTCTATGGTATAAACGTACTCTTAAGCAGTACGTATACCAAAAACGTACTCTTAATAGTACAAGGAACTTAAGTTTCCTAAATGGGTTTTAATGGTTTTATTAATTAATACCTTTTCCATTATACATATCAGATATTTGGACAAAGCCATTAAAAGGCCCCAGTAAAACACCAAACATAAAAGTTGGTCTAGTTCTATTAATAAAACTGTATTTACCATCCAACTTCATGTATATCTGAATACTTCGGTAGCGAGATGGCTCAACCGAATATAGGTTTCTAGGGACTATTAACGTTACCTAGTTGATCAGCCAACCAGATGTGCCAGTCTGATGAAGGCTAAGTCGGTAATTCTTGATAAGTGACAAGTTATTGGTTAAGACAATAGCTAAGGACATCAAAAGTGTTTCTATTTCTTTTTCTAAAGATAGGATTTTATGAGTCTCTCAGATTCGGCCCAACGAAACAAACCATAGTTTCCAATAGAGCGACAACGAAGTACTAAATAAAATCCCTTCGGTGGAAACAGTACTGAGAGGATTATATATAGGCAATGTCTCAGCCTCACAATCCCTCTGAGTATTGCTGCTTTCACGAGGCATACCTAAAAGTCTCATTTCGTTGATTTACTTTGATACTTTCATGATACTTAGAGCTTACCTACGCGTTAAATTTACTCTAAGGCGTTAATAGCGCCTTAATAGACCGAATTTTACACATTTTAAAGTTAGCAAAGGTATTAATTACTTAGACTACTTAAGCGTAAAGTAGCTTAACTACCACAAATTTTTCTTGTCCAAGCTAGTTCTTAAGAGATCAGCTAGCAGTCATAAGTTAAGATTATGACCAAGAAAGACAATACTCCTTCTAAGCTAAAAAGAAGAAGATGGAGAGAGAAACCGCTGCCGCTGCTGATGCGTTTAACCGCACTGTAGCCGAAGCACTTGCCTCCAACAATAATAGTCAACAGGACAATGCTTCAGATAAGGATGTAGCATCTCCGATTAAGGAAACTACTCCCACTGACAGAGCCCGAGGGCCAACTATTGCCTCAACTTTAAAGCTTGCATTTACAAAGCCAAGAAGTGAGACAAGGGACACGTCTCAAATCGCCCCAACCCATTCTTCTGACGAAACTCAGAAATAAAAGTTCCCAATTATAAGGGAGTCCCCAATTATAGGGGACAAGGACAAATATCAAAAGGAACCTATAATGGAACCAGAAGAGGAGGCAAGCTCAAGTGGCAAACCCGAATCTACGTCCGAGACTACTAAGCTAACGCGCTAATTACTGAAAACACTGATCTTAAGAATCAGTTAGCTACCCTTATGAAAAACTTGACTGTTGAACATGTAGATCAGGAAAACATACACAGCACATACGCGAGCATGTTTCTCCGGGAATTACTGAAGCCCTACAGAACGTTGACAGGCAATTACGCCCGAAGAACGTAAAGACTCGAGCGCTACACCTGTGGCATATGAGCCAGATGTGCTCAGCGTATCTATATCTTACGATTTACTACCACCAGAACTTCAGGCTAATTACTCGCCTGTTCTGACACCTGGCCGTGAGTCACCCGTCCTTGAGGGTATTATAGACCCAGAGGCAGGTAGGAATACACCGACACTTTTACCCAATTGGTATGCCAATCATCGGAAACCAGTTAAGACTGGGTATGTTATCCAGACGCATGAACCACCCAAGATTATAGTACCAACCACTATCCGAGGAACAGAGCACGAAAGGCCTCGACCATGGACTTTACAAGGGGTAATAAACAACCCCGTAAACGTGTTAATGAAGTCGAATTTAATCGCTTCGATCGCACAGCACTACATCAACCCGCAGAGTATTTTCACTCTGACGAGGTGACCGAACTTAACAAATCGGTCGACGATTATACCATTAAAATAGAAATCGCCCACGATGCACATCATGCTGACTGAGGATTATCATATTTTGCTAATATGATTGCGATTAAGCAAAAGCGCATCGATCAGCTACTTCAGGCCCAACGTGGACAAGACCACAGGGATAACAAGAAGTACAAGAGTTTATAAACAACCATGAGTTTACGGTCATGCTGGAGACGTATGGTAACCCTACAGGTACAAGTTATTTGATCCTGCAGCGACACCAACATGAGCTAGACACTTGTCGTGACTGGCCAGCTGTGTGTTGGTTGGTTACATCCTTGTTAAGTAAGGACATGTGTACCCCAGGACTGAGTTCAATTTTAACTGAACCAGTTGAGAACACGCCCATTCAGAGTTATGTTCTGAAGCTATATGCTGATCTGAAACGTCCAGATATAACAAAGAACAAAGCACAGCGATGATACGAGTTCCTGATTATGTACGCGTTCTGTAAGAAAATAGGGAATAATGACCATGAGAGCCTGTAAACTAAATTGCGACGTAAACACGCGACTGAGGCTCGAGACAAGGGACATGAAACAAAGCTTCATCTATCTCGACTTACATGTGAACAGTTATATGATACTGTATCCACCCTTTTCCCCACACACGGAGTAACATCGAAGGGAAAAGTTGCTGTTAAGAAGCCGCGGGGAGCACACCAATCACGGATACGTATCCAGGCAGACCTCAAACGAGAGACTCCAACATACACGTGCTCGCGACTCCACTCTATCCACGCGACCCAATAAAGGGGCACGCGCGGAGGCGATGGACAAGGAACCTCCATTTAAGGATATTAAGAAATGTGCCGACGCACAGTGTGGGTATGACATGTACCAATTGACCCCTAACGGTGATTGGAATGGCAGACATGCATCCACATGTACACACTTTCTTATTAAGTGCGACAAGTGTGAGAAGACCAATGGCTATCACACTAAGTCTTGTGACAAAAAGCCGGACATCAGGTACAATCGTTACACAGACAATACAACGACTCTTTAAATGAGCGTGTAATAATCCCTGTATACTGCAATGGAAATAAAATGCTTGCATTGATTGATCCTGGTTCAAAAGTTTTATACACACGCTCCCTCACACGCGCTCACTTATATTCACCCACGCCCACACACATACGTGATGTTGTCGTGTAGTACGTGCATACACTTTATCGTTTGAAAAATCGACCAGGATCTTCAATCTTGCTCCTAAAAATGGTCATAGCCCATATTTACACCATAAAACACGGCTAGGGCCGAGGAGACCAAAAGCGTTTCTTCAAAGGGTAGCTAAGAACTCACGTTTTCTCCCTCACTTTCACTCAACAAACACACACAGGGACGGATCCACAGAAGTATGCTCTATTTCTTGAAACAACATTCCATTTAGGATCGCTCGAGGGGCCTCTTTTGGGCCTATATATGGGGTAAAAGCGTTCAGGACAGATTTCAAGTTCAATTAAAGAAATAGGGACTCTACAGCTAAATACGCTTTCGGTGATAAAACACGGCTGGGACGCCTCGGGGACTGGGAGCGCATAATTAGAGGGGTAATTCATTCTGTTCATAATCACGCCTATAAAAATATTGGTAAAATATCTGGGCCCTTTAGTTTAAAAAAAAACAAAAAACAAAAAAAACAAAATTATACAAACAAATGTGGAGTCTTTCTTTCTGAAATGAGGGGGGACTCGATGGGGGTCTGCAAATGAGTCAAATAGCGTCACCGACGTTTTTTTGGGGACGGACAAAAAATCAGTGATAAAGTTGACAGGGACTTAGAAAAGCTTACGCTTTCAGTAGTAAAACACGGCTGGGACGCCGCATATCTGAAAGTGCATACTCAGAGGGGTAATTCAAAATAAATAAATTATACAAACAAATGTGGAGTCTTTCCTTCTGAAATGAGGAGGGACTCTATAGGGGTCTACAAATGGGTCAAATAGCGTCACCGACGATTTTTAGGTCACCGACGGTTTTTAGCGTCACCGACGTTTTCTGGGGACGGACAAAAAATTGGTGATAAAGGACTTAGAATAGCTTACGCTTTCAGTAATAAATATCTAATATGGACTTCATTTGGGGGTTTTTTGATAAAAAAGAAAGTTTCGTGAGGAGTCCGCTTTGGAGCATCCAGATGGGGAAAAAGTGTACTGGACACCAACTAAAGAAATAGGGACTACAGGCTTACGCAGAAATGTGAAATGTGAAGGAGTAATAGAGTTATCGATGAAAACTATATCATCATTATCATCATGAGAACCTCATTTGTGATTTGAGCATTAAGGGAATGTCTCTATACGGCACCAACGAACATAAAAATATTAACACCTGAACCCTTTTCTTGTGTGCCACTCTCCCCGTCCTATATGAACTAGTAGTAGAGGTCAGTACATTTATTTTCTCGAATTGAAAAATTATATATTTAAAAAATATATAAATGCGGTTAATGAAATCACAGAACATGACAAAATCTCTTGGACCTGAGATTTACAACGGAACGGGACAAACAAAATTCAACATTGTGTCCTACGGTCCCGGACTTGCCGTCTTGCCCGTTCTCCCATAACTTCTGTTGAACTATTGACAGACAAATGAGACAATAAGTATCGATCGACGACCGTGCCTTTGCGGAGGGACCGGATGCGGTTTACGGAGTACTACGGAGTCCTCTCTGAGAGGCTGAGACCTACAATCCTACACCCACAGAAAAATCCCACACGTGATGCTTATCTTGGCTACTACTCTCCCTCTCTCTAAGGAGAGTAGTGGGCCCAGGGCCAGGGGCTAGCCGCCAGCCGCCAGGGTCCCAGCCTCCAGTGAGTCCAGTCTGGCCCACCCGACGAAGAATGTATCAGTAAATATTTGTATTTGTTTCATAGCCTCCTGTTCAATTGGAGGCTATGTTTGTTTTGTAAAAATAAGTCCCGCCAAAAAAAAGCAGAAATAACCACAAAAGCTGCTTTTATTTTATTTTAATCTTTACTCTCCATTGTGAATTTCTGGTTATGTACTGGACATCAGGTCATC
>NW_014040542.1:248132-250226 GCF_001186125.1 Sphaeroforma arctica JP610
GAGGGCTGGCCACGAAAGGCGCCCCTCGTTTCAAACCATCAGTAATAGCACCTGTCAGCGCTGGTTTAAGCGATTTTTCAGCTCAGATACGTTTATATACGCACAACACTGTCGACGAACATCGATGGAAAACGACCTAGAGGGTGGTGAGTGTGAACAATATAAAAAATAGTACAAAGCATCTTTGTATTCAATCGACATTTAAATAACCACATTTCTACTTTTACTTCAATTTGAATTTCCGATAGAGAATCACAGCACCTGGTCCAGTTTAACATAGTTGAAACATCTGAATATTTCGATACTAAATCGAACTGAACATAGTCTCTGCCGAACCGGCGTGTTGAATTGAGTGGCTTCTTATTGCCGATAGACATGTTTAGGTCCTAGTTGTGTCACATTTCCAAGTCAAGTGTTCAGAACAAGATATACATTGCGAGTCATACGGTGATCTTTGAAGAGTGGTGCAAGTTAAAAATTGCAAATAGAAGCAACGCAAATTGTAGTACTGAAGAATGCTTTGGCACATATTTAAAGGGCAGGAGGCTCACTGTAAAGGCTGGGGTTGAGAGGCGAATCTCATCCTAAACGACTAGTAGTAGCACCTGCCAGTGCTGGAGCTCAGATACAATATTCATGAGTGAGCACCTCTGTCGACGGACATAGTTGGAGACGGTAGTGGCTGTACATAAGGTAATCTAGTATTGAGTTTCTCCGTTTGATGTTCAATCGAAATTTTGTACACTTTTGAATATTAAATAGCCACGGGTTTACTACTTTATTTTCCCGATAGTGGGTCTTGTACAGCAAGCACCTGACATAGGTTGACAGTTGTTGAAATTTAAAAGTTGGTATTATGGTATTATTGCACACCACATCTACGTCGTTTCTTAGATATTACGATACATACGTACGGACTGCTTGCTGTCTCTACTGGATCGGCCTGTGCGATGGACTGGCGTGTTTCGACCCAAGTCCCAGTTGTTCAATAATTGAAACGTTATTTAAACCTCCAAGTTTAGTCGTGAATGCTTGAGATCAGATTAGCATATGATATTCAAAATCAGACGCCATTAACATGTACTGGCATATAAGAAGGTGTTGCAGTCCATAGTCTTAAACGTAAAAGTCGCACCTGCGTGTTTTAGGCCATTTAAAAATATATTGTATGTAAACTTAAAAAACCACAGTCATAAAGAGTGTAGACGATCGTAAGGACGTTTCTGACAACTGTTTCATTGGCTATCGCTCGTCTCAAAAAGCTTTTTTTTAGATAAGAAAGTCTGCCAAATTGCTCTCAGTTTCCCATAGCCTCTTGAGCCTTCTCTCTCTTCAACTCTGAAATAGGGTGATACGGAATGCTTTATATATGATTTTTTATTACCGTAGCTGCATAGCATTTTAAAAGCATAGCCTTCTGAATTCAACAACCTTAGTATTTATTTGATATGTGTTGTGTATTTAGTAGTTGAAGACTGTTATTGCAGGCACTAAAATTGAATATTTTAATGATTCCTGCTTATCAGAAATCATACGCGTGACCACACGTAAAGAGATTAAATAAGCAAGTATGGGCAACCAGGGTTCTTCCATCTACGGCGAGGGCTCAGTCGATAAAAATGTGAGTCTCAAAACGTGCAATTGGTCAGTATATCGTATGCGTTGTGGTTATGACCGTGTCCTTTGCACAACGACATCTCCATCACCCATTTCGAAGCTGCTCATCGCTTCCCCGAGTGTATTTTGAATTTGTCCGAGATGTGTACGTATCAGCATCGCAATCAATATCCTATTTCTTAGGAGCAGACCATTTGTCAGAGCAATTGTTATTTACACGTCAATATCCTATTTCTTAGTAGCAGATCATTTGTCAGAGCAATTGTTATTTACACGTGTACGAATATCGGATTTTAGAATACAGAATACCAAATACACTTCTCTCACTTACCCTCTCATAAACATGCCTACTCAAACACACAAATACACGCACACACTTTCTATCACCAACACTGCCACACATAGACACACAAACCACAAACTCACACACCCAAAAATCCACAGTATCACATGCACACACCACAATCTGTCTCTGAC
>NW_014040541.1:0-2428 GCF_001186125.1 Sphaeroforma arctica JP610
CCCCTCTAATCCTTGTCCTACCCTTTATCCACCCCTTAAACCCCGCCCCATCCAGGCACTAGACCCAGTACGCCTGTAGCTCCATGGTCGGCTCTGGTGTTATTGGGTCGATGGGTGTTGCACATTACACTGAAGATTGAGCGCGGGCGTATGGTGCTGTACACACCCGCCATTCAGACCCAATCCATGGGCCAACAGGACACAGGCACAGGCCTCTTGCCCCTGGAACAGGTCAAGGTGTGTGACATGACATGACATGTGTATTGACAGGTAGGTATATAGTATCAATCCATGGACCAACAGGACACATGTACAGGTCTTTTTCCCCTGGAATAGGTCAAGGTGTGTGACATGACATGACATGTGTATTGACAGGTAGGTATAAAGTATCAATCCATGGACCAACAGGACACATGCACAGGTCTTTTGCCCCTGGAACAGGTCAAGGTGTGTGACATGACATGACATGTGTTTTGACAGGTAGGTATATAGTATCAATCCTTGCGCCAACAGGACCCCTGGAACAGGTCAATGTGTGTGGCATGACATGTGTGTTTACACTGGTAAGTACATTGTTTTGGGTTAGTTTGTGTAGGTACCTACGATCGCACTGAGATGCATCAGTCACCTCATAGGTAAGTTTGCCTGGGGTTGTACACTTGGGCCATTCGGTGACCACCTATGAACCAGTACAAGTTACGCGCAAGACTTCTCTGTATGGAGGATGCCGTGTGGCGTGATTCGTGCATGTCGAGCCACATGCGCATAGGGTTTTAGGGTTTGATGTGTAGTCGCAAGTACAATAATGTATGTGTGGTATTGGTGTATTTATGGGTAGTCTTATTAATCCAATGGTTTGCGTGTGGTATTGGCGTATCTATGGGTGGAGTCTGATTGACCTATCGCACGGGCTAGACAGAATACTCCGGCGTTTCCAAGAAGAAGACGACCCAATACTGGCAGTTACAGTCCCAATTCATAAAATGTGACTTAGAGATTGGCCTTTTCTTTTTCGGAGCGGCCCTAATAATCTGTCATGTGTGTTGCACAGGAATCAACCACCGAGCCCGTGACGGTGATGCTACCGTCGTTCACGGTGAAAGGGGTATATGTCATGCAGGGCAACATGAGGGGCACTCACACACATCCGGAGAATGCAACAAGCCCCAACAATATACGACACGACAAGCATAAGCGACAAGGCGAGAATATACGGCACGACGAGAATAAACGACACGGCGAGAACAAACAATACGAGGAAACCGAACGACATTCAGAGGATGAACCTTCGCGCAATCTGTATATGCATGTGCACCTGGGCAGCTTCAGCGACAATATCACCTTCAGACCCAACCTGCTTGAATTCTTCGACATGACACGCAACAACTACCATGTGATTGCAGATGAGGTGTGTGTGTGTTTGTATGTATAGCTTGTATGCGGTGTGAGTATCCATTGTATGTACTCTGTGTAGGTATCACTTGTGTGGACTCTGTGTAGATATTATACTGGTAAAATATCTGGTAGGTATTTTACTGGTACAATATCTGGTAGGTATTTTACTGATAGAATATCTGCGTGTGGTCTGTGTCAGTGTATGCCTATCCATTCCATGAAAAGCGTGTCTGCACCAGCATTCACGTGCATTCTTCTACTTGTATGTATGTATGTGTGCCAGCATTCGCGTGCTTTCTTCTACATGTATGTATGTGTGTATGCCAGCATTCGCGTGTATTGCTTATCTTGTATGTATGTCTGTATACCATGTGGCATTTATATTGATCTTCGGTTGCATGCCAACCGGCAGAGCAAGTAACCTTTCCCACTTCCGTAGTCACAACTTTCACATACAAGTCTAGGCTAGCGCAGACACGCAGGCACCTCAGTCACACACATAAGTAAGCACATACATATCCATGTGTGTACGTGTATGCTGCTCATGTATGCGTCTACCCTCGCATGGCATATACTCGCACGCATATATGCACATACACATGTGTGTCTTTAGGGTGCTTTACCATACACGTACTGCTACTTGGGTCTACATATGTAGGTGTACGACAAATACCAATTCGACCTGTTCGAGGCTCAACTGGAGCAGCCGCCTGTGCCTGCAGGACCTACGCCTACCAACGAACAAGCCATTGGAGGTACACTCGACGCTATGGCCCAGAACAAGACCAACGTGGTTGTTATCTGGAGGTACGCGAGTGGCAGTGAGATATGTACTTGTTAATTGGGTGCATATGTATGTGTATATCTAGACGAGTGTCTGTTGGATGCGCAAATGGATCTAGTTGGATATATATTATTATATATTATTATATATTACTAAAATTATTCTATTTATAGTACACTAAATAGAAATACATATATATATATATATATTCATATATACATACGTAAATACATACATACATACATGTGT
>NW_014040541.1:4977-7925 GCF_001186125.1 Sphaeroforma arctica JP610
ATTTTATTATATTATATATATTATATATTATTATATATATATATATATATATATATATATATATATATATATATATATATATATATATATATATATATATATATAATTATAAACTTATAAAATGAATGTATTGGCCCGTGTAGACTTCTATACCAGCACTCTTATTCCCTTTCACCACTAATACACACATACAAATACATTCCCACACCCGCATATGCGTACAGGATGGATCCGTCTACCTTCAACCTGAGCTGTCTGCCGCAGTCACTGATTCACGCGATGATCCGATTGCCCAGTATTGACATCGCGTATAGCAAGTCACTGTCTTTTGCCGATATGACGAACGGCAGGTACATTTACCCATTACCAGGCGTGTATGGGATATGTGTGTTTGATATATGCGTGCATGAGTGATATATGCGTGTATGAGTGTTTGAGATTTGAGTGCATGCTGATGCGGGTGCTTTTATTTGTATACTTCTTAAGACGATTGAGTGAGTGTTGGTTTCTGTGAACTGCTAACCACTGTGGTTTGCCGATATGACGAATGGAAGTTACAACCACTCAACGCGAAGAGTGTATGCACCAACACCCCTCGAGATATGTGAGTGTGTGCCTTTGAGTGTACGCTTGTCCTTTGAAGGTACGCTTACCCTTTGAAGTAAAACATCTCTTGAGCGCAGTATTACTTTGTGTCCATCTGCACGTTTCAAACGCTTTGTGATTTTGTAAGAGGTAAGACAGAGACAGCGTAGCGTACAAAATGAGAGTACTCGTTTAAAATACTTTTGCATACATATGCCCACTCACCCAATCAATAAATATATACATTATTTATTTATTTATTTATTTATTTATCTATTTATTTATTTATTTATTTATTTGTTTGTTTATTTATTTATTTATTTATATATTTATTTGTTTGTTTATTTATTTATTTATTTATTTATTTATTTATTTATTTATTTATTAATTTATCTATTTATTTATATATTTATTTAGTTATTTATTTATTTATTTATTTATTTATTTATTTATTTATAATATATATATATATCAGTGAGCAATTTTCTCTGGCACTTATCCCTTAACTACTTTTCCCTGTCTCACCTGGTGTGGGCCTGACCTGTTTCCCTCAGTGAACTTCTGGACATGCATTGTCTGACAGTCAATTTGGCTCAGGCGCTGATCAAAGTACATCACCCGTACTCGTCGGCCGTGTCGTTTCAACTGGATTTGTCGTCTGTGCGCTTTAACATCGCCTTAGATCGACACATGCTCAAGGTATGTGGGGGTATGCATACAGCAAGGACGTTTGAGTGTGATTGTGTGGGTTTGTTGAGATATGCTACTTATTGTCTACCCCTCTGCCTGTTGCCACATCGCAGCCTACCGCTGACCGGCGCAATAGACAGTCCACAGCCAATGCCCTGCGCATACCACCAAGTCGCACAAGCACCCCACCTGCTGTACAGTATGGGTAAGTGAGAGTGTTAGTGGAGAGTGTTAGTGTTGTGTGGGTATGTGAGAGTGTTAGTGCAGTATGGGTAAGTGAGAGTGTTAGTGCAGTATGGGTAAGTGAGAGTGTTAGTGCAGTATGATTAAGTGAGAGTGTTAGTGCAGTATAGGTAAGTGAGAGTGATAGTGCAGAATGGAGTTTGTGGATTAGTATTAGTATTGTGTGGGTAGATGTGAGTGTTAGTGTTGTGTGGATAAATGGGAGTGTTGTGTGGTTGAGTGCGATGTCCTGTGACCTTGTAATCTATAAATAGTCTCTCGCTCTCTGTGTTGTGTACCAGTCTGAGACATAGCCTATCACCTTTCTGTTACCACTCCTTTGATTTTCTTTTACTCACATCGTCTTATTCCTTCATGATTCCTATAAAGCTCTTCCTACTGTACTGCCCCGTTGTAAACTAGTGCACCTCTGTTCCTGCCCTCATTAGGCCTGAGTCAGGGTATCTGTTGGGTGCAAATGATATTCTTTTATGATTCCTATTAAGCTCGTCCTACTGTACTGCCCCGTTGTTAACTGGTGCACCTCTGTTCCTGTCCTTGTTAGGCCTGAGTCAGGGTATCTATTGGGTGCAGATGATATTCCATTATGATTATTATTAAGCTCTTCCTACTGTACTGCCCCTTTGTTAGCTGGTGCACCTGTGTTCCTGTCCTTGTTAGGCCTGAGTCAGGGTATCTGTTGGGTGCATATGATATTCTATTATGATTACTATTATCCCCTTCCTACTTTATTGCCCCTTTGCTAACTGGTGCACCTCTGTTCCTGTCCTTGTTAGGCCTGAGTCAGGGTATCTGTTGGGTGCAGATGACGTATCGCGTTTGGACACTCCATCTTCTCGCGCATTGTCACAGCGCCAGTCGATGCTGAGCTCGGTTACGGCCACGACCAGCGGCACCACCTCTAAGCGAAGGTGAGTGCAGGAAATCCTACCTCACCATATACAATTACTATTTGCTGTGCATGGTATTGTTTCATACAATATCATGTTAGGGTTTAGGGTTATACCTCACACAATTGCTGTGTACATGGTATTGTTTCGAATAATATCACGTTAGGGTTTAGGGTTTAGAGTTTAGCACTGGTTGTCCGGCTTTCGCATGTGGTGGTCTGTGGTGGGGTATAGTTTTATTGGCAGCTCCAGTTGGTTGCCATTTGGTAAGGCAACACTGCCTGTGACACTTTTTGACACCAGGCATTTTATGTGACAATTTTTGACACCAGGCAATTTATGTGACACTTTTTGACACCAGGTATTTTATGTGGCACTTTCTGACACCAGGCATTTTATGTGGCACTTTTTGACACCAGGCATTCTATGTGACACTTTTTGACACCAGACATTCTATGTGGCACTTTTTGACACCAGGCATTTTATGTGGCACTTTTTGACACCAGGCATTCTATGTGACACTTTTTGACACCAGGCATT
>NW_014040541.1:9886-11935 GCF_001186125.1 Sphaeroforma arctica JP610
TATGTATGTATGTATGTATGTATGTATGTATGTATGTATGTAAGTATGTATGTATGTATGTATGTATATATGTATATATGTATATATGTATATATGTATATATATATATATGTGTGTGTGTGTGTATTTATATATATATATGTGTGTGTGTGTGTGTATGTGTGTGTGTGTGTATGAATGTATGTATGTATATACGCAATAAACGTTGGGAATTGATCAGCACATAGGTAATAATGAATTTCACAGATTCTGTGCATACAAACTCATAAGGATATCTGGTCCAAAGTAAACTATAACACACCACTTCACATTCACACAGTTGAGTATATATATACCTACAACGGTATATACCTACACACACCGAGTATACATATACCTACACACAGTGAGTATATATGCACCTACACACAGTGAGTATATATATATACCTACAACGGGACAGTTGACGGCCCATTCATACACCCACAGGTACAGTTCCCATGAACCGTGTAACGGGCAACAACTCAGCCACTGCCACGCCCAGAGTGACAAGACGAAACCCCCCACAGAGGGCACTGTGCCGGGCCATGTCCACAGGCCACAGTGCACCCCAGCCCGGTCCCCTGGCCTCTCGACGGGGCAGTGAGGATGGACAATTATCCAGGAATGGTGCACCTGGGCTGCCTGTGGCGGCGATCCCATCCCTGTCCTTTGACGACGGGTGCACGAGCACCACGTCGTCTGTGTTCTATGATGGTGAGTTTGTGGGGCAGTATATATGTTCATGTGGTAGTAGTTTGCCATGGTTACTGTCTTTATGACCCAAGAGTAACATATCGTCTGTGTTATATGATGGTGAGTGTGTGTGGCAGTGTGTATGATCGTGTGGTATAAGGTTGCCATGGTTACTGTTTTCATGACCCAAGAGTAACATATCGTCTGTGTTATATGATGGTGAGTGTGTGTGGCAGGGTGTATGATCGTGTGGTATAAGGTTGCCATGGTTACTGTTTTCATGACCCAGGAGTAACATATCGTCTGTCATGTGATAGTGAGTGTGCGTGACAGTGTGTAAGGTCGTGTGGTAATAGGTAGTCATGGTTACTGTCTTGATGACCCAAGAGTAGCATATCGTCTGTGTTATATGATGGTGAGTGTGTGTGGCAGTGTGTACGGTCGTGTGATAAAAGGTTGTCATGGTTACTGTCTTAATGACCCAAGAGTAGCATATCGTCTGTGTTATATGATGGTGAGTGTGTGCGGCAGTGTGTACGGTCGTGTGGTAATAGGTTGCCATGGTTACTATCCTCATGAGAGGTGGGTGAGGTGCGCGTTAGTGATAGTGACTACCGCCAACTGTCTGTGTGGGCCGCTGCTGTGGTTGTGTGCACCGAATGATCTTCAGAGAATGTATGTTTGTGCACTGAACTTTGTGCGTGTGCGCATAACTGTGGCATTGTGTGTACGTCAGACTCTCGTGTGCCCATTCGTATCGTAGAGTCTTACAGTTCCAATTAGCTTAGTCTCTCTGATGCTCATCAATTGAGTTAGTCTCCCTGATGCCATCAATTAACTTTGTTTTTCTGATACTCATCAATGAAATTAGTTTCTCTGATGCTCATCAATCGTTCGTACCTATAGCTGTGCGTGTTCCTGTCCTGTGCCGTACACTCATTCGTCCACTTATCTACTCTGACATTTTGCTTCAGCCGTGGGCGGTGACCAATCGGATGCCGAGACCTGTACAGACACCGCCACCGACACAGAGGGGGATGGGGGGTCTTTCGCGGGGTCTTTCGAGGGGTCTTCCAGTGAGGACGAGGATCACTCGCACCGTCGGAAAGGGCTGGATATCAAAGTGTACACTCCCAAGCACAGCATGTTTGCTGATCCGTTGACGTTAGCTGTGTGCGTGCGGTTGAAGAAGTACACCGTCACCACTAACCTGGGGCAGGTGCGTGTGCCTCATACACTACACGACGGTAGTCTGCGCACATGCGTGAACCGTGTGTGTGTTATGAGGTGTAGGGGTGGGTGTGAGTTGGTAGCTTTGCAGTCTTCACTGTATGC
>NW_014040541.1:17751-47715 GCF_001186125.1 Sphaeroforma arctica JP610
TTAGTAGCTTTGCATTCTTCACTGTATGTGATGGTGTGTGTGTGGGGGGGCTACGTCCCATGCAGACGGTAATGTTCGTTCGGTGTTTTGCTCTATCAGATGATTGTGGACTGTACCGCTATTGCGAGTATCTATACCGTTCGTTTGAAATATCTGTAGTATGTTACTAGACGAGACGACCATCGTACTAGGTGTGTGTGTGCATCTGTACTTGTTGTGTGCTCGCCTGTCACAGACAAGCTTATGGGACTAGTGGTAATCGTAAGCTGTAAGTATCTGTATTTTGGCCTGGTGTGTACCGAACTATATGTTACTATGTACACAGGCACACTACCACACTCGCCTATTACCCGTGCACGCGTTCATACATGCGGCCATTGTCTTCTCCAATCGCCCACCCAGGTAAGTACCAAGTTACTGCCAAAGGCTTAAGGGACTTCAGTTGTGTGTGTTGCTCACATATGTATACAGGCACAGATGTCCATAGATTCACGTATACCTACCGCTTCTCGTTCAATGATCTCTATAGATCAACTTATACCTACCACTTCTCATCCAATGATCTCCATAGATCCACTTATATTTACAACTTCTCATCCAATGGCCTCCATAGATCCACTTATACCTACCACTTCTCGTTCAATCCCGCACCCGTAGGCTATTGGCAAGGCCGTGTTCAAGAACAAGAACCTGCTGATCAACTTCAGTCTCAATACATACCCGCCGGAGGGACCCAAACACTCCACCCGAGACAAATCTGGGACTTCAGGTGCACCACAGTCCCACAAATCAGGGCCGGCAGGTGCAACCCAGCCCCACAGGTCAGGGCCAATGCCCTGGAAGCAGCCCACCTCCACTTCACGTATGTCCTGTGTTGTGGGAGAGTGAACTGATTGTGGAGGATGGGTTGTTGTTGTGTGTGTGCATGCGGCGTATTACAGGAGATGTGTGTACATGAGAGACCCATGGTATATATATATATATTGTTATATATTGTTATATATTGTTATATATTGGTGTATATATATTGTTATATTGTTGTATTGTTATATTGTTATATTGTTATATTGTTGTATTGTTATATTGATACATTTCTCAACTACACATACACGCGCTCACTCAACTACACATGCACACACTCACCCATCTACACATACACACACATACAACTACACATACACACTAGTCTGGTTCTCGTGCATCTTTAATATCTAATCATTTGCCCCACTTTTTTGGCGCTGTCTGTGCCCTCAACAGCCCAACCGGAACCACCGCAGCGGCCCACTTTGGACACTGAGGTCAGCCTACGGGTGCATCTGGCAGCTGCTGAGTTATCTTCAGCAGGTGCGGTCATGAGTGTGTGGGTCAGACTGGGTTTGTTTGTAGATACGGTGAAGGGTGGGTGGTGTATTTTTCTATATCGGTGTACAGGTTGTTGATGGATGCTTGCGAGTGAATGCATGTACGGTAGGGTATGTGTGTATGTATATATGCTTTTGACGGTGTTGAATGTGTTTTGTTATAATTCATTCCTAATAATTTGTAATGGTCAATTCCTAGTCCTTTATTGTAATCCAATCCTAAAAATGTACTTTAATACATTACTAATCGGAACCTTTTCTACTCTGTTATTTTAATACATTCCTAATCTTACATTTTAATCCGTTCCTAATATTCCATTACAATGGATTTTTAATGTTTTATTATATTTCGTTCCTAATCTTTTAATGACATGTAAAATGCTAACACACAATCTCATGAGGTGCAAGGCATTTCGTACTACCACACAGCACACATGCCTACGCCGCAGTGACCTACACACACGCATATCTTGACGGTACATCTTACCTTGTGCATGTATATATACTCCTCACTCTGTGCTTTTGGGTTTTAGGGTTTTAGGGTGCATACACGTTCCTATGTGCCTACAACCACCCATCTGACTCTGCGCATGCACACCCCCATCAAACCANCCCCCCCCCCCCTCACTTCACAGGCCAGAAAGAGCACGCTGGGCTGCTGAATGGAGTGTTTGGGGTGAGTAACATTGCGTTTGTGGGAACGGCGTTGCTGCCGGGGAATGAAACGGAAACGGATTCACCGCACAACGCCACTGAGCGCACGAGAAAGACAAAGACGTATCCATGCCTCAACGCCCTCACACTGAGCGTCGAGAATATGGTAGTGGTATGTACTTACTGTGACGTATGTACACGTACGTATATATATATATATATATATATATATATTGGACTAAGTAGTTGACACTTGTGCTGGGGTACATTGTTAATAGTGTCTGTAGTTCTGCTGGCCATCTGATTAGGTCGCACTGTTTATGGATACAACATACCACATGTCCTTTTGTCTTTTTGCTGGACCATTGTGGCTGTTTGAGAGTGACCTGGATCTCTGGTGCAGCTCAGTGTACGGTTGTGTGTAGGTGTACATCCGTCATAGACATGCATTTGTGTGTTCGTTTGTCTATTTATTGTTGTTTCACATTTTCTCTCTATACTCGACCAGATTTTGCATTAATATACACATCAACATAAACTATAAACATACATATCAAAATAAACAACATATACACGAAGACACACGCACATTCAGTGCACCCCGAACCCCTTACACCTACAGCAACACTCACACATACCACGCGGCTGCATCGCATTAACACACTCGCACATCCTCACACCTTACCCCACAGCTTCAATCAAGTACCACTCCAACCCCATCCTGATTCTGGATGTGAGTGACCTGAACCTCGAAATCAAGGTATGCTAGCCATGTGTGTGTTGTGGGGTTGTCCCATACAGTGCCACAGTACTTCCATTGAGGTGCTGGTTGTGGGCGGTTTCAAGCTTTAGAGTTCAGGGTGTGTGTGTGTGATCACTGTGTGGTGTGTTGTGTCTGTCATGTACCATTTTATGCTCAGCCTGCTTCTGGATATAAATGAATGCATTTTAAACGCAACATCAACGCTGCGATTAGGCACTCACTTACTTACTTACTTACTCACTTACTCACTCACTTACTCACCCACCCACCCTTGCTGCTTCTTGGCTGTTGTTAGGATCACTCACCCACTCACTCACTCACTCACTCACTCACTCACTCACTCACTCACCCTCTGTTGTTGGTTGTTGGCTGTCCTTAGGATCACTGGGCGTGGCGAACGTCTGTGGGCGCGACCTCAGCCATCGCCAACAGCGCTCAACGCTTCTTCGCACGTGGCGTAGACCTTGACATCGACTCCAACTACATCTACGTCATCATGTCAAAAGAGACGCTCCCCTCATTCGCAAACGTGGCCAAGAAGGTGTGGCATGGGGTGTCGATGGGAGATGGGTGTTGTGATATGCCTGTGTGACACCATGCTTGTGGGTTGGCATCGAGTGGGGAAGTGTGTGCGTGGGTGTGCGGAAGAGTGTGGGTCGTTGCTGGCGTTGGGTGTAGAGTGTAATATACTAACTGATCAAGGCACATGTCATATCAAAGTTAACATACTACCATAATATCACATTCATATACATATCATACTACATACACACATACGCATATATACACATACACATACACACACATACACACACATCTACATATACACATACACACATACACACACACCCACATTTCGAACCATCTAAGCGCTCGCCTGTACTCACTTCTTACACACACCCCCACACATACACTCCAGATCCAACGACTGATGCAAGAGCAGGTGTCGCGGTTTGCGGGCACCAAAGGTGCAGGGGCGCGAAAAGACGCCATGCTGAGTGAACTGCACATGCCATCATCACTCGCCAAAGCGAAGGACAAGGTCAATGCACTGCTCCCACTGCTCAACGGCACTGTCAGCATCGGTGGGGAAGAGGTGCGTATGCTGGCCTGTGTATATGTGTCTGTGTCTGTGTCTATGTCTGTTTGTGTGTCTGCGTAACTTAGTGCGTATATATATATACATATATATATAGGGATTGCTTGTACGTGTACATTATATTTATATACACCTGTAGTGGGTTCACAGCCGCTTCTTCTGCATATACATCCTCCCGTAATCAATAACACACACATCTCACATGTTTATCACAGATTCTGGTTGCTTGCTTCTGGCACAGCTTCATGGACCCATCCTGGGCGTTGTTCCATCTGCGAGCCTACGAGGTATTGTGTATATATCTTATGGTTTACA
Source organism: Sphaeroforma arctica JP610 (assembly GCF_001186125.1). Lineage (NCBI taxonomy): Eukaryota > Ichthyosporea > Ichthyophonida > Sphaeroforma > Sphaeroforma arctica. Next base: position 21,944 of record NW_014040541.1, read on the forward strand.
TGCTAAACGTTGCTTATAAACTTAGTTTATGTAACCTCTATCTTGGTCAACAGTCTACTAGATATTGTGTAAATCTCTTTTGGTACACATGCTAAACGTGGCGTATAACTTATGTAGCTTCTATCTTGGTAAACATCCTACGAGGTATTGTGTATATGTCTTATGATATACATGCTCAGTGTCTCTTATAAATTTAGTTTATGTAGCCTCTATCTTGATAAACAGCCTACGAGGTATTGTGTATATGCCGCATGGTATACATGCCAAACGTGTCGTATAAACTTAGTTTTTGCAACTTCTATCTTGGTAAACAGCCTACGAGGTATTGTGTATATGTCGCATGGTATACATTCCAAACGTGTCGTATAAACTTAGTTTATGCAACTTCTATATTGGTGAACAGCCTACGAAGTATTGTGTATATGTCCATGGTATACATGCTAAACGTGGCGTATAAATTTCGTTTATGTGATTTCTCTCTTGGTAAACAGTCTACAAGCTATTGAGTATGTGTCCATGGTATACATGCTAAACATGTCGTATAAACTTAGTTTATGTAACTTCTATCTTGGTGAACAGCCTACGATGTATTGTGCATATGTCCATGGTATACATGCTAAACGTGGCGTATAAACAGTATATGTAACTTCCACCTTGGTTAACAGCCTACGAGGTATTGTGTATGCAACGGATGGTATACATGCTAAGCGTGGCGTATAAACTTTGTTTATGTAACTTCTACTTTGTATTATTGTGATTCTGTTTAGTTCAATTCTACAGACGAGTCATTAGATGGTTATCTCTCTATGTTTGCATGCAATTATCTGTCCCCTCCCCTTCAAATGAGCCTTTTTATGTTTTAGGGTTTTATAACCACTTAATCCTCGCATAGCCATAACAGCACCCAGCCCAGTGAATGTGTAGTAAGTTAGCCTGTTGACCTGTCAAACCCTCGCACACTGACATTTACGTATTATATATACGTATTCAGGTGAATTGGGTCCAACGCATGAATGGTTGACTTGCCACTCCTTCGCATACTTACATTTACATATTTCATATACTTATTCAGATGAACTTGGTCCAGCGTATGAATGGGAAGTTTGCCAATCGGCGGTGTGACATTACGCTTGGTGACCCAGGGGCGTACTCGCTGTCGGTGCGGCAAATGTATGGCCCCGTGGGCACGGCTAAGGTGTACAACCTGGACATTGAAGAGTGGATAGATGTAAGTGTGCGAGTCAACTATTTATATATATATATATATATATATATATGTGTGTGTGTGTGTGTGTGTATGTGTGTGTGTATGTGTGTGTATATACGTGTATATGTATATGTGTGTGTGTATGTATATACATTTCTATCTGACTATCTTACATGGTACTAATCTACTGGTGTTCGTTTGGTTGTGGTATTCATCCAACTACTGACCCTTCCACTCCATACAGAACATATAGCACTTCATGTGGTTATCTTACACATGTAGCACTTCCTCTGCTTGACTCATGTTATTCCAACCTTTTCACTTCAACTACTGACCATCCCACTCTATACAGAACATATAGCACTTGCTTTGTTTGACTTATTTTAATCCGCCTGCTCCCATCCACCCACTCTATTCCATCCACAGCGTGTGGTAGAAGCTCAGTCGACGCACAGAATCATCCACGCCGGTCAGATGCACATGCGTCTCCGCAGTCACCACAATCTGATGTCGCCCATAATTCAGGTACGGTCCAGTGGGTATAGGGAATTGCAGCAGCAGTAGCCGCATGCGGGGTGTGAATACCCGAACAGTTCCTTTGCGTATTGTGTGTACCGTATGTATAGGGATGGTGTATTCGAGTATGGGTTGTATAGTCGTATCGTGGGTGAGTATATGTATCCATGCTTGCACTACCCGCGGATAAGGAGTGTGACACACAATGAATGTTCGTTGGTCACCTATCTGTGCCGAGTGCTGCTTGCGAGCTCTCTGTGGATTGTAGCAACTGCATGTCACGCTTTCGGATCAGATTGATGAGCCTCGCATACCAGTCCTTCAGACTGTGTGGAGACGTAGGAAGTTTCCCCTCACTCTCTAAGCCTATGCGCAACATCGCCTTCTGGAGACCTGATTTGTTTTAGTTTGTATTTATAGAGCATTGCGACTAGTTTTCCAAAGTTCACTCGTTACGAGAAATAATCTCTGTGGTAGTTCAAGACATATGTTAAGCTTGAGCACCCCTTTCTCTCTTATTACCAAACTAAGACTAGCCGAGCTATCTCGGCCGTCACAAGTCTCTGTGTGTGTGGTCCATTATAGTAAGAAACCTATCTTCTTCTTCTTTCTTTTTTTTCTTCTTCTTCTCTCGCCCTGTGCGCTCAGGTCAAAATGGTGACGGAGTTCCCCGACAGCATCGAGGTGTCGGTGGACGTGTCCATGTACCTGTGGATTAAACAGTTGGTTAATCTCTACATCGATGAAGCCAAGCAGCGTCGCATGGACCGCCACCCCACCACGGGCGACCGTCGAGGTAAGCGGAGTGCGGTTATTAGTCTCAGTGGAGCGAGAAGCATACGCATACAATGCATGTATGTGTGCAAGCCCGGGTAGTGGGACACTGGCATGGGTATTCTTGGGTTTTTATGTTATGCACATATAAGATAGTGTACTAGTCTGTGTAATGTGATACTGGCACGTATATTCTTGGGTTTTTATGTTATGCATATATAAGTAAGCAGCCTGGGTAATGGGACACTGGCATGGGTATTCTTGGGTTTTATCTTTCTCGTTGCCCTGAGACGTACTTTTTATTGGAGAGCGGGTGTGTTTTCTGTTTTGTCCTGTGCCGATTGTGAGGCGTATTGTCTTGACTGTCTGGCGTATTGTCTTGACTGTCTGGCGTATTGTCTTGACTGTCTGGCGTATTGTCTTGGCTGTCTGGGCTTGTATAATGAAGTGGAAGTAAGTCCCAAAGCGTTAGCACCTGTGATGACGTCATGCCAGTGAGAAAGTCAAATAAATGAGGTTGGGTCACACGGTTGACGTATCGTCGGTTGTGTAATAGATCAAATGTTCCAGTGTATTGCTGCCTGTTTAGTCTGAGCACATAAATGCATATGTATTATATACACACGCCAATAAATAGTTTGCCGTTGTGGCGTACGGACAAGAGCGCATATCGCTGTGACTTACATACCAGATACACTCAGTAGGCTATTACAGCAGCGTTTAAAACCCGCACGCGGACTAACAAATGTTTAAATGCCCAATTAATCTACCCGCTGTAGACTAAAATCCATATACATTACATCCCTTGGGTACGAACAGTTAATCAAGGCAACCCATAGTCGTCGTCGCCGTTGTCGCGCGCAACATAGAGTTACTGGCACAAGATACCATCGCAGATAGCAAGCCTTGGGTTGTGTCAGATGTTCCTGTACTCACCCCTTTAAGCTCATCTATAGCTCACTTATCCCTCTCCGTTCTTCTTAGAATCCGAGAACTCCCTCTACGAGGACGCCGTCAACGTGTCTACCGGCACCGGTCTAGACCCACTGGGGATTGATGATCTGTACCTTTCACCACTGGGCCAACACCGGGTGTCAAAGTTCGATACTACGCCCATTGATAGCGACGCCGAGCCCCCCACTGAGGACACTGTGAATGGCGATGCGACGGCCAGCGATGTTATTAATGCGGAGCCTGTGGATGGAAATGGGAACGTACAACAGAGCGAACTCGAAGCCACGGACACGCACGATGATAAGATGCTCTACGAGACGCTACAGTTTGTGCTTAACCCTGAGCTTACGATCGCTAGTTACAGTAAGGCCCTGTTGTTGGTGGTTGATATCTTGCTGTACGATTACATTGTAGACACCTAAGTGTGCGGAAGATTGCTTGTAGAGCGAAGACTGTGCATTTATACGAGCGAGTGTACGTAAGCGCTGCCCGCAATGGAGGCAACCGTACTGAAGAGCTGTACACATTTTCTGATCTTAGTTAAACATTGCTGTTGTCGTGCTGCTGATCGCATACACCCCTGATCGAAATCGAGACTGGTCGAAATCGAGACCTCATAATACGAACCTGTTGTTTGAAGTTCTAGTCTCAATTCAGTCCAATTATTTGGGTACAGGGGGAAGTAATTTTGCTCCGCCGGATATCGAATGGCTCTTATCCAAATTGGGATTCAAGAATTCTCGTCTCACTATACCAAAGGTGTGTATTGGTCTTAACTGCCGAATGCGCTTGTGGGGTTGTGATGGTTAGACATATGTGTAAACGAAGATGTGAGTTGGGCGTGATGATTCTTTTGCGATATCGCTTTAATTATTGTGTACAATAGCATCACGCTAAGCAGGTTGTCTATTCACTGCTTGATACAACCCTGGTTATCCATGTACGTTTTTCATTATTAATATTGCAACCTGGTGTCTGATATAGCAAACTTTGCATTTGTCGTATGATGAATTTGTAAATGCGAATCATTCAAGCTGGGCTGGCTACTCTGCAACACTGATTCTGATTACTTGTTTTTTTTTTTTGCAGGAAATTCACGAGATACTGGTAGATAATCTGGTGAAAATACTGAACTTGTACGCTAGCCAAACGTCCGACCACGAAGTATTGGTGGTAATGAGGGACGATACAAACCCCAGCGGCACAGCACAGTAGAAGATGCATCCATATGACAACCAGGTCATGGTCTACGTTCTGCAATAAACATATCAAAACACTAATATTAGTTCGAATACGCATAAAATTGAATTGATTGTATGGCTATTTCGTTCTAGTTCGATGACAAATTCCTAGATGTTCGAATCTTGATTGTCCATCTGTTTATAGTCTAAATTCGTTTCTATTGAACATCGGACAAGTTCAATTAAAGAAAAGAAAAAGTGAATTGGTGTCTATCGCCCATGTCAAGATATCACAAGCGGTCCTGGACTGACCCACAACAAACGATTCCGAACGGTATGGGCCAAAACCAATCAACGGCACCCGAATTATAAAGCTCGTACTCAAAGCGTCTTTAATTTGTTGTATTAGTCTCGCAGTTTCTATGGCCCGCCATACCGTTGCCTTGACATGGGCGGACAAAGACGAGGAATACGTATTTTCATTGAACTAAGTTTGATTCTAAATAGCAGGTGCTTGTGGTAGAGGGTATCTCGAACAGTTCTGTCACTGTAGATTTGGACAACACTGAACTTCGTCACCGCATCTAGGCCCCACTAGACAAGGAAAAATACGATCTACTAGGGACTATGAATAATGTGTGCTGAGTAAATTATCGGTATCCCAAGAATAGACAAGTAAAAAAAAGGGGGAGGGTGGGTTGTGCCAGTGTACTAAATGTTTAAATTCAAGATAGAGTCGTTGATTTCGATATCCTTTACCTAAATTCTGTATTGCGCGCAGGACGCATCAGGCAACTCAATTAGCTTCACCAGCGAGATTAAAGGATTTCAAATATATGTACGGAAATTTTTCTGTTCTGAAAGTACCGATAGACATATCGAGAAAAGATTATTTGCTATCATTAACAGATCATGCACCTTCGGCACTCCAATTGCTTTCTATCCCCCTGGATTTCGCTTGATTAGATCGCATCCAGAAGTCTGATTGTAGTACTGGATGTGCTCACCAAGACACACACTCGGCAACGAACACAACGCCGGATTGTACATTAGACGGATGACTGTGGCTCCTGATACACTTACCATTGAATACAGAAGCCAAATTACGATAATCATATCCGATTAGCACCACTGTATGGTGCCAAAACAATTATCAATATTTACAAAAATCTGACGCTCTTCTAGAGTCGCTAGCTGCACTCGAGAATTCCTTGTGTTTCAACCCAGTCCGCGGCGATAATCTTGAAATGAACATTGATTCTAGTCAATTCTTGAGTATTCAAGTAAGTATCGCGATCTCTGGAGCTTAAGAGATTTCCAAACAAATCTTAAACCAAAAAAAAATGTGAAATTACTATGATGTCGCAAAAATGGTTATATTTATTAAAAAAAAATTGGTGTGCTCACGATTCAGATTTATTTTCTAATTTTCTATCGATTATCACATATATACAATATGTCTTATATCACACACATCGTCATTGAAATGCTAAATATTCGTGCTCTTGACGATGAAATATTGCGCATTAAAAGATAATGACCAAGTGTCTATACGATCGCAGCCAGGTAAGAGGTCCGAACTGATTACATATAGTCTAAAGCTGAACACGAAGCTTATTGGACTGTAAATACCTAAGTTATAGGTAGTCTAACCAAGTAGCAGGTATTCCTTTTATCAAGACAGTGCTATATACTCCTATAGCTCCCCCTCAGACATTAATAAAAGTGGCTATAGAGTAACTAAAGGTGATATAATAAGGGCAAGAAGGGACCTAAGATCATTAAGACCAGTAAAAGAATCAATAACTCTTTTTTCACCAATGTCTTGAAACTATAATAAGGGATTATGAAAAAGATTAGAAAGTATTAAATCTGATCACAAATCGCAGGAACTATAATAATAAAAAGTACTGGCAAGTTTCACGGATATAAATCTCGTTAACGCGAATGAAGTTTGTCATCCTGGCAATTACTAATGTCGGTAAATCTCACTAGAAATGATAACAACAAACTTGTTTTCACGCCAGTACCTTTATTTTATTACTTGTTCTACTAGATCCATAGCATACTGATAGATTCTTATCACTGCGACAAAGAACTGGCGTATATGCGGATGATAATCACACGTTAGTCCAGAAATTGAAGAAATTTTTGTCTATATTCTTTGCCTTTTTGAAATAAACACGAATGGTGACTGATCCCAGGTACTAATGTATACTTTATTTTTCACGACCTAACCGACAAATGAATCATTAGCGCCTCACGCTTGGAATTTGTAGTTTAAAATTGCGGCTTAATAATTTCAGAAACATCACGCAAATGTAAAAATCATCACAAATCGCATCATACATACATGACACCGTGAAATATCTAGGCCACTACATGAGAGGTAACTGGGCTTCTCGTAAATTCAGGAATAGTACAATGATTTACTGAGAAGAAATAAATAACAGCCGAGTACCAGTAACCAAGACAAAAATCAACAATATATGATACATGGTCGTGTGGGTAGCAGTCAATGAGAACGGTTAAATTTCGAGGGAACAATGCGATACCTCCCTTAAAACTAATTCAATCCAATAATCACAAGCTTGTATATAACAAACGACATCAACTCCAAATTTAAGTACATTGTCACACCAGCGATAGCTTGTCAAGATATAAAAAGTCGTTGTCGACGACAGTAGACACGAAGTATAGGAACATGTAGGTCTGTATATATCTCCTCCTAAGCTCGCGGTATTTATCACGACACAATACGATACACGTGTAATCCATTTCAAGTATCAACTCCTGAGAGATTACAGGAATCAATGTATTCCTACATATGTTAACAACCTTTTACATCATTAGTAGAGAGTAATTTGAGACTTGTTCTCAGATTAATTTGTTTTATACATGAGCCAGTCCGAGGGTACGCGAGAGAAGCTCGAGACCTGTACTCAAATTAATGCTTTATAAAAGGGCCAGCCTGAGAGTACATAAGAAAGAAACAATAGATCTTATTGCTAGAATGTTCTGCAAATGGCTTCTCATACTATTCATATGAGTTTTTCCAACCCAAGCGGTTGAACACTAATACAAATACCTTTAGTCTGTAGCGGTGAGATCAGAAATAAGTTTCATTCGAACACACCATTGGAAAAATACATTTGTACTTTACATCGAGTCCCCCACCTACACGCTAGCAAGTTCAAAATCGGCCTCAAGGATTCACAACCCCCTCATATATTACAACCTCCCTCATATGCTTCGAAGTTATGGTTCACATCCGTACTACTACCAAAAAGGTCAATCAGCTTGAATCTGGTAAATTAATTGTCGAATTACCTGATAAACTCAGGTCGTGATATATGACCAAGGAATACTCTCAGGACTTGGCAAAGTTCTTAATATGCCAATGGCTGCGCAAAATACACTCTTCATGCAAGGCTTAAACGCCAAGTCTACGGTATTTACTGTCATTCTACAGCAAGCCAGACCAACTAAATAGAGTGTCATGTACTTCACATCGTATCGAAGAATAGAGTGTGTAGTATAAACTCTTTTGCAACTTCAGCACAAAGAAATCATTTATATAGATAACTTCTATATGACATAGGTTGCTTGATCATACATATACTCGACAACTCATATCTATGTCCGCCAACTGAATTATCGGCACTCAAACTCCTCCTAGCAACAGTACCAATATAAAAAAGCCTATCCAACTCTTCTCCAACCACACGTTGTTAAGGTCTTCGGTTCGTTCGACATGGACATATTCGCTGCAAAAACAGTGCACAATTTGTCACATATTGTAGCGATGATGTCCTACTTCACGACGCTTTCTTTCAGTCATGGTACCAACTCGACAAGTACCTCTATGGGAATACATCTTAAACAAACAAGGCCTGGCGCGCTACTCATATAAACTGAGGGTGGATGTAAGGCATTTCAACTGCAATTTCGCGCCTTTCAAATTCACACTGTCCACATTTTCTACATTCCTTCCGAACGGTTATGAAATCACAAAAGCACCCAAGTGGTAATATAATAGTATCGCCAAGCTTGAAAACAACTTTCAGTATCTATCACCTTCTACCGTTGTCAGAGCTGGTTTCCTTGAAGCCGACAGACTCACTTTTCCGACAGCACTCTCGTTCTGTACTAAAGACGAAATGCGACGCGGCCTCATCTCGCATGTCACTAAAAGTTGAGACTCACTTCCGGTTGTTGACAGCGTAGTCAATGTGAGTATTAAAACAAGTCTACCCCAGACAAATAAAAGCTACACCTCCGACGTAAAACATGCCGATGCCGACATTAGACCACTCTAGACCAATTCTACATTAAACCACAGACCTACACAGCGACTGAAGCACTTACCCATTTCTGCAATGTCAAACTTAAATACATAACAAGGTGTTCCCAACTTATATATATGTCGGCAGTAGCCAGCAGGCGTGAAACCCATTCTGGAGGTCACACTCACTCTAACATATCCATATTAACCGTAATATTGTCGCCACTACCAGCCCCACAGTTCTTAACAGATAATATTAACTCTGTTGCTCCCTACGCCTACTTCTCTTATCACAGGCAATACTAGCACATCATCACTTTTGCCAGCACCAACACAGGATTCTTCGCCGTCAACTGAGTCAAGCACCATCAATGAAGCACTCCAGCAATATATCCATAAGCAACCCATCTCACTGCCTGAAAGGCTAAACGAATCTGCACTAACAGATAGCTTTTCAATCAAAAAGTGACAACATACATAAAAAAAAAAACATAGCTCAACCTTGCAGCATGGCTCAACCGTAGCGTCTCAGGATAGTTCAACGCTAAGCAACCTAGAAAGTCCAAAGGAGGTTACTTTGAGAGTCCGATGATGATATACACCCGTCAGTTAAATAGATTTCTGCATATCCATGCCTATAAACAATGACAACTTTTTGCACAGTTGTTTCAAAATCGGGTTACCCCACAATCTCAGTTTGTATAGGGGAACCTTAGGTTTACTCTCTAGCTTATTTTGTCAGAACATAAAATATTCTGACGGTCTGTAATTCCGACCGTGTCAGTTGCCCAGCTGGTACGAGCGAGAACACGAGCCTGTGAAGAAGGAACTAAGTGATCAAATAACACACTACGACTGGCTGTTAAGAGGACTATATCAATCAGCTATTGTGTGCAGTACGGCCGAGGAGCAGCTGTCAACTAGTTTGTGAACTAATAACGGATATTATCCGTATCTGTGAGAGTGAATGCAAAGAGTGAAAGAAGGAAGTGCCCACCTTAGAGATAAACAAGCACTGTCCGACACGCGACATTTTTGGCGATTACACCAAAACCTGCAAGGCTGAAAAAGTAGGAATTTTCCCTTAATCGGGGTCGATACTCATAGAACCGATATTATAACAAGCCACTACAACGAGACGGTAACGCTACGGATAGAAGCGGCCGAGGTAGAGGCCGTAGGATTGTACCTGCACCGACTTTCACTGACATTGATGAGAAAAGGATACTAGATCTCGGAGTGACCACCTAACTACTTAATGTGCAAGTCACAGGACTCTATATCACTTCTTCTTACTACGAAACCAACTTTACAAATAAAGAACTCCTGCACCTCTTGTCTTAGTTGAAGCTAATCTAGCCGCATGAAGGAAGGCGGGAGCATCCAAGACGGTACTCCAATGTATGCGATATAGAGCGCCAATACTGTGGGGGGGGCAGATGGGCCTCTTAAACCGAACAATCGGGGCCGGTACATCGATATCAAGGAGGTCAGTATTGACATCGCCCAAACCAAATACGACAGACAAGAAGTCGATGGGTACATTCGCAAAGCGTCCGAAGCCGATCTCTTTTCCGTACACGACTCTTTCGCCTTAGCTAAGGCGCACACGAATCATTGTCAGTCCTACGCTCATCAACAACAGGTTACAAGCACTAAAATTCAAGATAGAGGGGTTGTATCTTGTCGCAACCACAGCCTGAGTTTACGACCATATAATGATAGCCAACTCTCGGGAAGATTTTCTTCAAACCCGGAATAGTGGTAGATAGGCGGACCGAACGCACGACTGTACGAAGACCTCGCACTCCCAATGGGCGCAGCATTCCATTCGGACTGCCTAGACAAACTGATGGATGTGATGAGCAAGATCGTGAGAAATGAAGGTATACGCATACTACTGTATGCCGACAATCTCACGCTTTTGGGGTCACATTTCAACAACACGGGCTCATCGAGATTGTATCAATCACCTGGCAAATGACGGGGTCTGCGCCTGGCGCCGAGAAGGACGAATGGAAACAGCCTGTACGACAGCTCGAACACGCGGGTATACATTGATCTGATATCGGGAACATACCGCCTAACCTCAAACACGGGTCAAACTTGGGCAAACAACGATGGATTGGCCTGAAATTATGGCAGTGATATTCCGACCTTCATCTGCAACACACATGCCTTCTCCTGTGAGGTCTTCTTGAATACGGCGCGCGTTTAGCTTAAAGACACGAGGAATCGATAATGGCTCCTTGGTATCCGAGTATAAGGGATTTCATTAGGTTATTATTTTGAAAAAAAGAAAGCTCCTGAGATATGAGGAATCGAACAAAATCACCTAAAACGATATTTCAAGTCTATGATGCAAAAATTGCTAGCTCGTGGCACTTAACAGTACCTGTCATATTAAAGTCCATGCACATTTTGTACGCAATTAATAATTTCTCAATTTACGTCTACTCTTGCAGTCTCTCAATGCCTTCGACGTGAGTCACGAGTGCAGGAGCTATTAAGGTACAAGTGATGTTCCTAGCAACTACGCGGATCTGGACACCATTCACACAAGTGTAGCTGGGAGTTCCACATTTAATGCTGTGGTCTATATATATCAGCCGAGAAGTATATGATCAGTGGGGCAAAGGCTGTCAGGAGGAGCTATTTGGGCAGGAATGCCAGAACAGGAACAAGGTGTGGTCAGAAATCCTCGGTTGAGTTCATCTAGGATTTAGGAGAAAACCCCAGTTCAACCGATCCGAGTTTCTGATCGAATTTTGATACGTGAAACATATACAAAACACGGATCTTCAAACCTTTTTTCAATATAATTACAGCGTCTCCCCTTTTGTACAAGGTGAGTACGTTATGATATTGTTATTTTTGAGTTATGACTACAAAGGATTGGCCTTGAGCGCTCAGAGGTGTTGACTGCACCAGAAGTATTCGAAGTTTTGGAAGCAGTTTGCTCAGTGTACACTGACTAAAAACAAACTTCAGAGGGAAAAAGTATCGCAGATGGGCCAGTGTCACTGGCGGGCTGGTGCAAAAATAGAATTAGTATGGTTTAATAATTGCAGTGGCGAGGCATTCTCTGGATGAGCAGACACCAAATCTACACAACTGTGTGCCAATTGAAGGGGCGAGAGCCCTCAAGAAATTGTTCTGCAGGGAATGAACTATCGAGATTTTGTATGAACTTATGGTCTAGACACTTCTAATGCAAAGTGAGGTGGGTCCCAGTAAACTGTTAAAAGAGCAGGATATTTCTGTTGTAAAAAATAACCGGGCGTTGGCAAGAGCTATCACAACTTTTTGTTTTGCAAGTGCCCGTCATCCTCAAATAGGCAGGCACTCAGTAAACGGGTGATAGATACTTTTGTCACAAGCAACGGAGGCGACTGGATAGGACATGTATACTCCTTGAGATTGCGAAATGAGCAATGTGGATCTTCGGACATGCAAGTTGCTTGGAACTATGGATTCGAATACTGCCATTACAACCTATCAGGAATCAACTCATCGGTAATTTTATTTACAAGTGTAGGTTGGTGGGGGCCCTATGCCATATCGTTGTTGTTGTACCGACTTCGACAATTTTAAAGGCAGCACGGCGAGGGCACGTGCATGGAAATTTCATGGATGTATTTGTGATGTAGTCAACGAGGAACGTCAGCCCACAAACATGTCTACAACTAGATATAAAACAGATCACTTATTTATATATCAAAATGTCGTACAGCGCCAGGAAGCGAATAGATGCGTGATTTGCACATACATGCTTGTATACATCCACAAACAAATGCATATAATAATTTTTGTGTCACTATTTGATATATCGATGGCAGTGGCCACCGTGGGCGAATTATTGGTGGTTTCTCAATGTTGCGTATGTGTCCACAGGCAAGATGCCGAGATATTCCGCCACTCGCTCATGAGTGCTGTGTACTACATAGTCTGATGTGAAGTGCTGAGGATTCACTATGACGGCCTCACCCATATTGATGGGTTGTCCGTCCATGCTGGCGAGTTTAAACTGTGTAGTTGAGAGAGAAACGGTCGTTTACAATGAGCACATAGATAGCCATTGAAGGCACACAGCTTAAATAGCATTCGGTCTCACTGGAGATAAGTTGCAAAGGGGTGGCAGCAAGGAACGTCGTAAATGGTGGCAGCAAGGAACGTCGTAAATGCAGTATACTCGTATAGTGGTGAATTATAAGTACATGAACACTATGCCGGGAGTGCGTTCGCCACTGAGATTTGAGTAAACGTACAACTGTGAGAACAATTGTGATGTTAGAGACTATAATGATAACTGATATACTGTAGCGTCTGCAGCTCTGCGTGTCGGCTTTGGTGTCAGTATAGTTGGGTGTGAATTCACAGAAAGGAGTGCAGAATTATCGGTATAAAGTGATCTAGTACTATGAATGCAGTGCGCGTACGGGAAGTTAGCTGCAGTCTTAAAGCTCCTGTACATACTAAAATCCTGATTTTGTATATGAAATGGTTCAGATTTTGAGGACATTTCTGAGCGGAGTAGCTATAAAACCCCCATCAGGGTGGAGTATGCGGAAGAATATCGTATACATAAGATATTTCCTTATAGATACATATACATAATACAATATGATATATATATATATATATATTTATACATATACATATATACATATCTACATACATATAATATATATACGTTTGTCTCGGCCGAACCAGTATGCACACATGCACGTGTAGACTACACCGAATCAGACCTTCCACTCCCTCCCTCCATACCATATAGTACTCGGTTGTGTTGTCTTGCTCATCACTAAAACTAGCGGATCCGATCTCCTCAACGACCTCAAACCGTTCCGCGCTGGTGATACTCTGTACCATAGTCGTGCCAACGGTTCCGTATAAGAAGCCGGGCAGACTGGTGGGCCAGATGCTTCGTACCCGTTCCTGAAGAAATAGGGGTGCATGTATGCAAAAGTAGGGTATTGACAATGGTAGAAAACTGGAGACACGTCCTACAAAACGGCACCAAAGCTGATGAACCGCTATCGTACTGATTTTCAATCCTTCAGTACAACATACTCAACAGCAACATATACAGAAGAATCCAGAGATATCAGAACTTGGCCTCGGCCTTTGGCCGCTCCCCCGCAATGTATCACAGGGGAAGGTTCTTTGAAGGATGCGCACCGCCCGGTAGTTCTATGATATGTTGCATGATCGGCTATAAGCTTGGACAAGGACATCACTAACCTACAAGAACGAGCCAATGCTTACTCGACTGCAAACCGCTGACATAGATTGTATATATACAGTCATACTAAACCCACGAGGAGTTTGGCAAAGTGCAGCCGTCCACTGCATCGAGTGCACTAACCAACTTGAACCGCACTGACAAATATAACAAAGCACACACCCATTGACTCCGCTTCAGTGCATCGAGTGCACTAACCAACTTGAACCGCACTGACAAATATAACAAAGCACACACCCATTGACTCCGCTTCAGCCAGTGCAGCACCCCACACTCAGTGGTCACGCGCAAATGGTGGCTGCTGACATCAAGAATCTTGTGCACTGCCATGTGTCCCTGGCTTACATCCCAGGCGGTTTCAACCCACTTCCCGTCTGCATCTATATCTGTATCGCTGTATACGGAAACGGTCGTCTCACCCGCGGCGGGGCTGGGTCGTAGGTAGTAGACATCGGCTGCAGTGGAATTAGAAGTGTTGTTTCAGCTACAGATTATGGCATTGTATGTACATGCCGAATTGCCTCTAACGTTAAAAATGAATAGAGAAGCAAATATGTTGTATATATACTATGTCTGGATTGGCCAATGAAAAAATCTATCAAGAGCATGTTTCAAGCAATGAGACACGCGTGACACGTCAGTATATTACGTATACAGAGGCATACATTGACAACCATTTGAAAGTACATACTGGGCGATATGCGAGTGCAATAGAGAAAACTTGCATACAGCGTAGTGCTGAACTGTGCAGAATAAACAGCATCCGAAGCATAGACAGAAAGTCACAACCGATTGCCTATAGAGTGCTCCTGCGATGGTCCAAATACATAAACTAGAGCATTACCTACGTACCGTAGACTCTATACAATGGTACTTGAGCAAGCGAGATCGTAAACACGTGTGAAAAAGAAAACTGCCCGTGATCATAGAACAGACCTACAACAAACACAGGTGGGATCGAACTCACACTCAAGATTCACGTTCCCACTATTTATCAACACGCTTGGATGAGAAAGTCACTGAGATCAATGGCAGACATGAGATCTAATGTCTCAGAATACTGTGGAACGTACCGAAACTGGTGGAAGCGTCGTCAGGGTTGCACGAATTGATGTGCAAGTACCAGTCGGCTGGGCGGTAGAAGTACAGTCCGTCCTGAATGCCAAACGAGCCCTCAATAGGGATCAGGTGGTGCGCACCCCCTTCGACACTATGATCGGTTGTCAAGCGACATTTAAAGGTACAAATGTGGGTGTCAGCACACGTGTATGTCGCCCGGAGCGGTGTGCCAGCGTCACAGACGCGATACATACGCTGCACATAGATACAGCAAAAACGCAAAGGCGAGAGGGGACTATGTTTGTAGCTACACCCTGTGTGGCACAATACAGCAATCTAGACCTCCCACGATCTGTCCGCTGAGTGAAAACGCACCAAGTGTAAGCAATCAGAAGTGTCCTAGGAGCACTGTTATGTGACTCAGGGTCCGTCCATACCTGACATCTCCCTCGCGTGACTTGATACGCTTGCTATGCGATATGTGATTAATATGGTGGTCTCGCTTGGTGTAGGTTGCGCCGGGGGTGAGCTTGACCAATGAGAGCACGGTGTCTTGGTAGGCTGTCAGCTCGTACTGCCACAATGTCCCAGGCTGGACGTTGTCTAAGTGCATGAGTAGGTGGGGCAGATATACAAGCCACCTGCAGGTAAGGAAGTAACTTATGCATTAGTACGTATAGACATTGAGAGAGAGACTGCAAACGGTTGTTCGTCGGTCGTGGTTCTACACCACCCGTACCGTGAGTAAGGCACTTGTGAGTAGGATCATTTGATTTACGTACAAGTTTAGAAGAGAAGTAAAAATAAGAATACAGTACACTCCACTTACATTCCCGACATCCCGGATATCTTCGCCTTGGCATAAAACTCATCGACAACATCATTGTAAATGAAAACGCCGAAGAACTACAGTGTGAGAATATAGAAAGAGTTTATACAAGAAAAATTTGTTAGAATTAGGCATAACCGTCGTGGCAATAATCGTAGACCTCCGAATATCGGTACGATCTATTCTGCGATACGAAACAGTTTGTTTGTAGGGTACGGAGAGGATAAAGTATGAAATACATCACAAGGCTCAAACATAACTCCGATACGTACTCACTGCAACCTCAGTGAAGAAACCTCACAGACATACCTTAGTGAGTGTCTTGACAAATACAGCCTTCGCAGGATTGTCGACATTGAGTATCAGGGAACCAGGTGAAAACAGTACAGCAGCGGTGAAGGGCTGCTCGCCGACCTCAGGCTTAAACATAGTGGTTGAAGGAAACTCGGCATGCTGAGTGGTGGCGTGCGACTGGAACGTGGCAAATACTGACGCGCTCAGTTGCTTGTTGTTCCTGCCAAATCCAATGACGGTGTCCACCACTGTGTGCAGGTGCAGCATACCATGATATTGTTAGCTTTATCTGCTGACTACGTCAGAGTATATAGGTTAATCGGGTTGGTAGTTAATGATTTAAAGCATCCAAGTACGCGATCCTACACGTGAAACCAGGGTGTGATGTGTAGTGCTACCATGCTTTGCTGTTCGTGGCTTCCTGCGCCAGATGATACGATTCATGACTGTGTGTAACACTGCGTGCACTAGTATCATTCGAATTATCGGTTGATAACACATAAAGCAAGAGTTGGATTGTTTACGTGATAGCCTCATTTTCAATATTTAAACGGGATTGCAATTGCTAGAGGTCAGTGTGCGGATCAATAATGTTTCGTGCTTGACGCGGGTTTCGAGATTTATTATTATTAACCATATAGAATGGACCACAAATTACTGATATTCATGAGTTAAATATGCTAGTGACACTTTTTTATTTTACGTGCAACTAGAATTTGAGGCAAATCGACAAGCATATCGCGCATGGTAGGCAATTACTCACAAACAAACACATACTTTTTCAGCAAAAAAAAATCAATCAATCAAAAAAAAAATTTCTAGAGAGCGATACTACTTCACCGGAACAGTTCGTGGCAGTGGCTTATATACCTATCAATCGAACAGCTATGCGGAAACATACCGTTGGCAACGCTTTCGTTCGGTCCCTTAATGGGTTGTATGATCTCTGTAGGTATGAAGTCGGAAATAAGTGGGTTTGTAATTGTTTGCGAACTTTGAGGATGGTAATCAGAGGTGACACGCAGGCATCGCGAGACGAAAGTGTGCTGATGCGAATCACTGATCGGTCAGAGGAAGAGGGTTCAAAGTGCTATACAGAAAGAACGTAAGACTAGATTCTACTTTGAAGACGAGGCAGAAACACACCAGTAGTCAATGTAGGTGTACTCATTCCACTAAGATGAACCTACAGAATAACACCGAAAAATGGTTAGGCCAGTTTTTACAGCACCTTGATGCTCATTTTTTTTCAACAAACTACATTCTTGTCGTTTATCAACACTGCACAGTTCTTAAATATTACAACATAGCATCTCCTATACACGAGCGCATACGTATACATTCTCCACAATCACATATTAAACGCAGACGAACATACCCTGAGTCTTAGAAGGTACGATACCAACTGAAGGAGCTGGCGTGCGTGTCACTGAACTCGACGGGGTGTATGAGGCAGAGGCTGTGGGTGTGCTCATTGCAGTCGCAGAGGGACTTGGCCCGGGACTCGCACTAGGCAATGTTACTGAGAAAAATATGAATGGTTGAATTGTGAATGATGAATGAGATTGGGGCAAGGGGGAGGGGATATGAAGTGTTCTCGCACACTCGCACATTGTATGTTGCCAGCTCACATTGACAGACGCTGCTGTTGTGGGCAGACTTGGCGATACAGAGGCCCATAGAGTCACGATGAATGAGGTGGCTGGAGTCAGAACAGCTGGCAGTGTACGTTGATGTATATATTTATGCTCAGGCTTATATTTGATTCTACGTACACACAAGTAAGCTTAAAATATAATGTGCCTGAAGTCGTAGATTTGACGGCTTTCACGACGAGTCAGCGAAGTGGTTATAGGGGTACTGTTAGTGATCTTGACCGGCGCTATGTCCATATTCCAAGTACACGTACGTATGTATAGATGATTGTGCAAACAAGTCACTGAGATGGGTTCACTTGGGTAGTCTGATTACGATAGGCGGACATACTGTGCGAGTTCATGCCGTAATAACCGTATCTTGAGTATTAGTCTAAGGTAAGGGCCTGCTTGGAAGACTAGTGCGGGATGAATGACATCGCCCATATGGTTTGACCTCAATCGTTCCAGTGATTCACAGGATGGGTGTGTGCAGCACTCTCAACGACATATTGAGATAACCCAACTACGTTGCGCATCCCCCCACACAAATTGTTTGCGTAGATAGAATTCGGTACTGTCCCCGTTGCTGAATTAAAAGACATGAAAGCCATGTACATCACTCTAAGCTTACTTATCGGTGGTATATAACATGAACTCACACTGCTGCTCTGATGTTCTGCTTCAAGTGTCGACTGAAATATTGAAAATACGTTCATGAACTACGCCACCACACTCTTCCACACCTATATCATCAAACTGCACGTCATAGCAGTCGACCGTTTTTCTTCCCAGACACGTAGCCGAATCAATCATACCGCGGAAATCTTCGATATTAACGCTCACATCGTCTCGAGGACTTATTGCGTAGGTGCCTTGGCTGCTCCTAAACATGGTGTAGCTGTGGCACATGTCCAGGTTGTTTGTGGGGTCACAGTGCTGGGCACTCCACGAATGGGCGAACTCGTGCGTCAGAGTGTCCTGAGACATTATGATGCAAAAGGGTAGCACAGGTTAGATGGGAAATACAGTCTGATGGATCTGTGGGTGTGCAGGAATATGCGACACACTGCTTCTTCGTGGATATCTTGTGCTTGTTATTTTATAGGTACGAGGTGTATTAGGTTCACTATTGAGTATACAGGTTTTATTAAAAATTCTTCTGGCAGGACAGTTTCATATAAGAGGAATATGTCAATAGCTCAACGACTTACAGCGTCATGAACCACACACGTAGTTGCGTGCCTGTCTTTATACATGCATTCATATGGCTGTCTATATGAGAAAAGACAGTAAACAACAGCACATCTTTCACCAGCGCTAAAGATTCTTTCACATCTGAAACTTAAACGCACATTTTACCGACACAACTATACATATTAATCCGTATCACTCACATTCATCATAGACACTCACCTGGTTCATCAGGTGATCGGTAATCACTTGCGGCTGTGTGATGTTGAGCCGTGATACAGAGTACTTGTAGTCGCTACAAAGCCCGGGCTGATAGGCAGCGCCGAGGTCGACGGTATTCACATCCAGGAACAAGTGAGCATGCTCGAATGTGGAGATATTCATGCCAGAGTTGTTTATTACATCAGACCTCCAGTCCTCCAGTATGGTTTTGAGTGGTGTTGGTTCTGTATTGTTGTGCCACAGCTCTGGGTCAGGACCGCGCAGTTTCACACGCGATACGCTGTAAGTGATTTGCAGATCTCTTTCGAAGATAAGGTTAGCCCCAGCCACTGTCGCCTGTTGTATGTACGTTTACAGCAGCTTAGCAAGATAAGTTGCTGGAAATTTGTACATAGTTTCCCGAGCTTGTGTGTATGATCTTTTTCTTTTAATTATACACAAATACACACACACTTACACACAAATATATATATACATATATATATATTGTGATATTCTCATAGTAGGAGTGGTTAACCACTCTTACTGGACTCGTGCCTAATAGGTTACAGTTTTGTGATATCCCCGTAGTAGCAAGTTGGTTAACCACTCCTACTACAGGGATTTCACAATATATATATATATATATATATATATATATATGTCTATTATTATTCGTATACATATTGTTATTTATACATCACCAACACCAACACAACACACACATTATGTGCGTACGTACGTATATAACAATAGTAATAATAATAATTACAATATAGTAATAGTATATATATATATATATTCATATATATATATGTATATATATATATATTAGTATATATATATATATAAATATGAATATATATATTCATATATACGTACTTGTATATTATAATGATCATATAGGATATTTATACAATACAATACAAAATATCAAAACATATTAGTGATATATAAACATATATACGTACATACTTACGTACACACTTATATATGTATAAATGTAAAAGTAAATATAAATATATATATAAATACATGTACATTTATACATTAATATGTCAATATAAACATATGTAATGTATCTATATCATAGGATATGAATTTCAACATTCATACATACATAAGCATATATATATATATATATAGATATTAATACATATACAAGTATGTATATAGATAAGTTTATTGGAATACAGACACAAACACAGACACAGATACAGACACAGACACAGACACAGATATATATATTTCTACATATGTATACATACGTACATACACATATGATTCTAGAGATATAGATATAGCTATGGATTTACTGTAGTTACATGTGCGAATATTGATATACATATGTATATATATATATACATTTGTACACACACACATATATATATATATATATGTATATATATATGTATATGTCTATGTATATATATATACATATATATATGTAAATAGGCATTCATACATACGTATATACATATATATATATACATATATATGTATATAGGCATACGTATATATACAAATATACATATATATATATATATATATATATATTTATATAATTCTACATACGTACACACACACACACACACATATATATATATATATGTATATTTCTACATACGTATATACACATATACACACATATATATAGATAGAGATATAGCTATAGATATGCTGTAGTTACACTAGATTAGAAATAACAATAATGAATGAGTGCAAACTACTTTTTCCTATACGCAGTTTCTTAGGGCTGAACATACCATAGCGGAATCAATCGCATCGTAGAAATCGGTGCGAAAAGCCTGGAAGTAACTGTTTGCAATTTCGATATATAGCTCGACAGTGTAGAAAGTGACCTTGTCACCACTACTGGTATTTCTTCTTTTCCTAATCAGTGTTTTCTCATCTGGTCGACTCACACCACTCCTGGTACGAGCCCGCCTGGCACGTTTTGTGTCAAAATCCGAATCAGAAGTATCGGCCCTTTTGTAGTGCCCATTTCTTCTCCTTCTAGTAGGTATATTTGGTACACCGATGGTGTCGAATATCACATCCGCATCTCTTGACACTGCTGTGGTACAGGTAGCCCACGTAGGGTTCTCATTTATATTGTTCTTCAGGTGCACAACACAGTCAGCCACCTCCCAGTCCCTTACGCTTACATACAGCGTACGATCATTGGTGAGAGCCCCAGTAACAGCCACTGCCAGGGGCCTCTCGTCTGCACCCTGTGTTCCGCCGATGGTAGTGTACTCATCTGAAGTAAAAATTTCGTCATTATATGTTTCTAAACCTGTGATGCTGACTGCTTTGCGCCCACCGTGCAAGCAGATATTGTTCCATTCGTACAACGTTATCGCATGATCATCTATATCGTATATTGATATTGATATGCCCATATCACAGCTTTCGGGTTTTTCATTATCGTTCAACAAGGTGATGGTGGCGGGGTTCTTATGTTTTGGAACATTTTGAGCGGCTACCTGGCTCAAAGTTAGCAAAAACACTGAAATATAACGCATGAGACGATCGGGAAGCATCATGATGGTGACTCTGTATTAAATATTAGATGTCAAAACCAGCATGTGTGGTCCTATTTAAGCTATGCTATATATGTGACTTACAGAGCTTCAACTAAATAACCTTACGGACACTACTTCTACTTATGACGACACCACTATGTAATAAGGACGATGTCTCTAATGAATTTTTCTGAGATTCTTCGATAGTTCATGATACATAGAATTTATTGTACACAAATCCATATTTTGAAACAATATTTCTTGAAATTAAAGAAATCTGTGAATGGTTGGTTTTCAACATGGCAACGGAAAGAGTGATAAAACTAAAAATCATAATTTCCATTTTCCTTTGGTTGCTTTTTTAGGTCTCTTGATACTTATTGAATTTTTTTCAAAAACAAATATTACTACGCCAACTGTATTTTAAAATATAAAATAATATGAACCGAACTTGACCACAACTTCCACAATACGTCAATCTGTGGATGTAAAAATTTTATATATAAAATACCACGTTTGTTTCTTCATTGATATCAGTATGATATAAATATGTACAGTACAATTTATATTATGATAATGATATGTGTGTAGAAAATATGTCGTTATTTCTTATATTCTTTTTTGAATCAGGCGTAAACCATACCCACTCACGTACCTGTTGATTAAAAAGAATATTTTTGATATGCCAAGTAGCGCTTCTAATATGTTATCAAAAAAAGATGAGAGCTAGTTTGTTCAGGGCTTGGGATAATAGTATATGTGCGCACTTATGATTATGAATGTGCCTATGAAACCATACAAAGTTAGACAAAAAAAGATTTACTTTGAGCGTGAGGACTGGCTCGCTGAAACGCGACAGCCCAATAATAAAAGTAAATTAGTTTGTTCAGACCGCCTGAAAACTTCTCATATAAATACAGACAGGGTTGCGTGTAATTTTTTAAATAGTAATGTCGATTTGGTATCAACCGGGATTGATCGTGAAGAAAATTCATAGAAGGATGTTTGCGTACTCATGCGATGAATTACACAAAAAGTTGAAGCAGGCTTTGGCCATGCAGCATACTTTAAAATTCTTTCGAGCAAACGATAGCGGATCGATCGTGGGATTTGCCTAAACTGGCAGGATTGAAACGCATCACATTTGATTCTGTGGCTAGACTTTCAAATTTATGAACGATGCCAAGATCGGCGTATCGTTTTATTATACAGTGGACAACCTAAGGTAGTTCAGAACGATAATACGTCGTTGAAAATTCATGCACCAAATGTCCATTCGAAGAGTAAAAAGTGTCGTGAACTCAAAGACCTTGAACTAGTGAAACAATCCGGGAAACTTGGAGCGCTATGTTTGTATCTGCAGAGTATATGCCTTCGGCTGAAACGATATCTTCAGCCGTACACTTAGAGGTAGCATCGAAACGGGGTTAGGTAAGAAGACGTCTAGACTCGTACAGGAAGATGGTGACGATTGTGTGAAGACAAGGGCCGTATATGAGGATGGTACTGCCACTTTACATAAACCAGCCCCACGGCCAGCCCGAGGTGTTCATGTTAAGTGCAAAAACCGGTATCGGATGGGTTGCATAGAATCAAGTGAACCCAACTGCGACTTTTAAAATATCTAATCTAATATGCAAGAAGGTTTCGAATGAAAACTATCTTGAAACTAGCCGACTATGTTCGAGTCTAAACAATGATGCTTACTTAATTTTTTCCGTCTAAGTACCCACCGCACTCGCACCGACATCATCGAAGTCACGACTAGGATAAGTTTTTGTAATGAAGGTCAATGGCTTGGTGTTTTGATGCGCACACAATCATACACGCGAACATTCAGATCGATAAGTAGGAAAGACAATCGATGTCAAAAACATAGCATAATGCGGAAGTCCCAATGTCTTTTGATGATGGTGGCAGACGGGCCTTTCTCCGGGCTTGGTAAAGTAAGATATCCCACCAAACGTTAAGTCTGAGTGCATACAATGATTGCTGGGTCGCTCTCGAGTTTAAACGGCCTTATTAAACTTCAAATAACCGCACCGTACTTCTACAACACAGCTCGTCTAATGAGTAGGTTTCTAGATTAATTTATAGTTCGCCTCGATTGGGAAGGACCTTGATGATCTCCATCTCAAACACAAGAACGGCTCCTCCTGGTGATGATCATTCCAATATACAAAGTCGGATAATTAGCAACGGGAGTGGCACATTGTCAGCAAAGTTGGGTGGGGACGTTGGCGGGATAGTATCGGGGTTCGCTTAGAAAACTGTTGATCGTCTCTCTCGATCGACGAACGAGCGGAACAAATCACGAAACTACGATGAGTCACACGTTTACAAAATTGCTTTAGCTCTCCGAAAATGAGTGCAGTCCCTTATCTCTGATAATAATTGAATGATACATTGATCATGATCCCGAGGTAGGACGATCATGGATGCGAGCCTACACATAGTGTATACACATAACATACAAACGAATATGAGTATGCGATCCTTGACAACGCAAATTTGTTCACATCCATATAGCACACATCAACCAGGGGTACATACATCAACACATTCTGGGCCTCAGAGTACCCAGAAAGAGACTGAGAAACGGTCGGGCAAAATCAACCACAACACCACACTGTATGTGACGTGAAAAGAGATGGAGAAATTGAACTAAAGAAAACAGTGCTTCGCCTACCGGGGATCTTGCCACCTGCGCCGCGGTCTCCATACGCAAGCTCGGACGGGATGGTCAGCTCATACTTATCGCCCTCCTTCATCAGCTGCATGGCCTCCGTCCTATGGTATACAAACATAAATCGTGAGACGTACTACCTTAATGGCCGATGCTGGCCCTGGCGCAAACCTTTTGATATTCCACTACAGTTGTTTGTATAGTCATAACATCGCGCTAGGGAATGATTGTGGTGTCTAAGAGCATCCGCATGAAAAACGTATTATGCAATATAGAACGAAGGTTTTCAGGCACAGACGATGATCGCCATCCAACAGAAGCCTACAAAGCTTCTGTTGCTCGACTACAATGTACGATCATCACCGCTGACGTTCATGAACGTCGTTGCGTCGTAAAATCTACACGTGCTCGTAATTCACACCGTTAGAATTTGGCATTTATTACTGTTTGTTTGTATACAAGTTGTACTTGTACGACTGAAGAACTATGTTTCGCTGTACTCGACAAGTACTCAGAAACAGTAAAGGATCAGATAGTGTCACACAAACTAATAAGCTTGATACCAATGACTGCAGTCGATGTATAAAACATACTTGCAAATCGTTGCATACCGTGGAACAACGATACAAAATCAAGGTACGGCTAAATATGAAGCACAAATTAAGTACAATTAGTACGAAAACACAGACTGAAGTATACAGCATAAGACACATATATGTACTAAAATAACACAATTAGATATCAAGCACACGCATACCAGCCTTTGATGACCTGGTTGGGAGCGAATCGCGTAGGCTGGCCTCTCTTGATGGATGAGTCGAACTCTTTGCCGTCAATGGTTCTACCGGCGTAGTGTACATCACAGGGTGTGCTAACCTTGGGAGAGGGACCACCCTCAGGGCCTGACTTCATCACGCGGTATTGGAGTCCCGAAGCTGTAACGGGAAGTACCGAGGTGAGTACATTTGTACATATATGAAACGTTAATGAGAGGGGGGAGTGAGGATTAATTGAAGTCTACAGCGTGGTACTGAACGCAATATTCACACAATTTGTCGTGACCACAATCTGACGTATAGGAATAATAATAATACTGATCATAATGGTGCTAATGATAACAATAATAATATACATAATATCTATTTATAGTATTTTATATATATTTAATAATAATAAAATATA
>NW_014040541.1:50905-54166 GCF_001186125.1 Sphaeroforma arctica JP610
TACTTGTATGAGCAGAATACAACGCATATATCGCCTTTGTCACCCCTAAGAAATGGTATAATGCTGTCAACACTCGCCTCTGTTTCTCACCTTTCCTTTATTTTACTCCTGGCACCCAACAACAGCCAAGAGTGCGTCGTGCAAACACGTGTTCCACATGCACTGTATCTTGAAAGCCATCAGCAAATCCCCCAACTGTCCGATGTGTCGCCAAGCCTGGGACATGGGAGGCACTTCCGCCACCCTTTGAGTACTCTTGAGTATTCTTTTGAGTGACAGTCTGGATTGTCCCGCTATACCAGTTGAATTGGGCCGTGTGAGAATTTGTATCCTTGGCAGATGGGCTGTGGTCGCATCTGTGTCATATAAGTCAGAATTAGCGTCGTACAAGCCAACGGATATCGAAGAAGGGCCTGATTTGGGAGAGGAAGAGCATCCGTCACCACTAGCGAGTCCAACGTATATCTGTTCTTCGCAGTCTGGATGGAGTTCTACTGACAGGTCAGTATTATGTAAGTCACAGCGGTGTCATAGAGCAACGAGCGCAAAAGAAAGACCTCGGAAATGAGAGGAACAGCACCCGCCACCACTGAAAGCCCATCCGACTACTGCGGCTGTTATTCCAAGGAGAGTACTGTTGACCTATTTGTTACAATAGTCAGTCGATTGTCATATAATTCAACGACTGCCCAAGAAGCGCTTGAGACGTGAGCCGGGGAGCACCCGTCCACCACGAACTGGCCACCTGATCTCTCTACATTTCGGAGTTTGGAGGGGACCGAACGCAAAGTGTATTCCTGGTAGTTTGGCCAAGCGAACACCTTCTGCCCCAAGCTCTCGGCAGGGAGTATCATTGTATATATCACACGCGGGTCAATGGATATCTCTGAAGGGCTTCAACGAAGTGCGAAACACCGCCTCCCCCTCCCGGGCCTCCATTTCGAGTCTCTGCGTCCTGTAATTTAGGGCGAAAGACCGGTCTATATCTTAAAGTCGACGGTACGTATCAATACCTGGCTTCCAAAAATTCCAACAGAAAATTAGTCATTTTGAGTGTCACCTGCATGCCGTAAGAGTTTGACTGAAGCGGTGGAATTACAAGAGCCAGCCATTTGAGACTCGATGAATATCTCTGCACAGCAGTCGCGGGTGGCAGTATGCGGAACTGTATGCTCGGGACCAATATATCAACGAGTGTTACATGGAAGTCTGACTATAGTCGGTTGAGTACCCGGGAGTGGTAACAGAGAGGCAATACTACCCTACAAAGCGCTGCAAGGTTGTCACGAGAGGGCTTATCACACTACCACTCGTAGTGTGCGGATCTGTTGGGCCGTCCTTTATCAGTTTAACCATATTATAACAATTGCGATAGATAGACAGCCAATAAAATAGTCAGATGAGTTGAGTTGACGAGCCCAGTGACAATCGTAGAAACAGGGCTGGTCTACACCACTGTTTATGTTCAAGTTCAGCTAGCAAGAATAACCCATTGAGGACATCCGTAGTAACCGATGAATAAAGCGTGCGTTTGGCATGTGGCGATCGTCATATGTATAGCCGGTACGACCGGCAATCGTGCCATGTTGCGGGGAGTCCTGCATGAACGTGTTCGGCGGCTGTACAGGCAAGTGTGCTCAAGCGTACAAATCAGGAATTACCTGTGACCATTACATATCGTTGCCTACATACGGTACCGTTCTTTTTTTCTAGGCCGAGTCGTGATCTAAAACAACTTTTTTGTCATGCTTCAAAGCCTGACCCCAACGCCACCCTCACTTACCACTCGTACACATTGCCGCGAAGATAGATGATGTCTCTCGCATTAGCAACTATTCTCTCTTAACGCCCACACACATATTCAGTAGAACATGCTCTCCATACGAGCAAGTCAGTTATTACACACCCTAGACTATTGAGGCACATCGTCTTATGCATAGCGTTCATTCTACCGGGCTTGGGCCACTAGATCAACCACTCTCCCGCCCAATACAGCAACACGCGACTGGACAGCACACACACATGTCCCGAGTAGCTTGCAGCATTTACGAATATAGTGTTGTTTTTTAGGTATTCTATATGCATTGGGGACCCTTACGTATTATAAACGCAACTGAGCAGATCCGTCACTTTTCATACTTGGAGAAGCATTGCACGCTGTAATTTCTCGAGGTTCATTGGCGCAGTACGTAAATTTGTGAGAACAGTACGCAAACAAACCAATCCGAGACTCTTGCTACAATCCAATTGCCAGATACGGAATAATGAGGATGTTGGTATTATTTGTATGTGGATTCTAAACAAAGACTTTGCTTAACATAAACTGCCTACATGTTTTCTGAAGCACAACTACGTTGGTAGGGCATATCTGAATGTTTTTGGCCTCGTCTCAGTCGCTCGGTCTCTGACTATACCGGACCTAATTTTTCAATACTTGTTCGTTAGCAAATAGAGGATTGGGGAAGGCCGTGCCGCATATTGCAAGCGCAGTAGTCAACTGGCAGTCGTAGACACGGGTGAGTATTTGCAATCCCTCCAGTGCTATTTACTGGTCCATTCTCGAGGACGTGTAGAAAACAGGAATGGATGCAGGCAACAGGGATCGACATAGGAGTGTGCGCCGTACAACATTTAGGTTTGGGATACGTGAACTCTATAGATATACCGTACTATAGCACCAAGTCTAATGTATACATATTCCGACTGTTGTATTCAACCACACCGGATGGGCAGCTATACTAGTATGCTATTTGTAGAGTGGCTGTATGCAGAAAATGTATACACTATGGCTATGTGCAGAAACTAGATATAGATATCTGAGAGTACGTTATGTTGTACTCGTGGCATAAGCTGATCGACCCATCCCCAACAATAAAAAGTCTAGCGGACAACTCCTGTGAGTCTCCAGAAACGCGCATGACCCTCGATAAATATTTTTAATTCATTTCATGCACATCCGCTACACCTGCCATATCTTGACGGTCTTGTCCTTGTCACCCGTGGCGAGCACATTCGAAGCATGACTCCAGGCGCATGCCACAGCCGGAGCTCTGTAACATATTAGCGACAGGTAAGAGTGGAAGGGAGCTATCAATATGAGAGAGAATTCTTATGGGTAATGGAAATGCACTGTACCACGAGTCCACGATTTCAATATTTAACGGGTGCATTATTATGCGGCATATGTTTATTCAATGCAGAGATAAATAGCTACATATAAAAATACATACATACACACACACACACACAGACACAGACATA
>NW_014040541.1:59669-64423 GCF_001186125.1 Sphaeroforma arctica JP610
TATATATCGTATGCAGTAGTGCGGCGGAACGTAGTTGACTACATTGTGACTCACCACCCTCGTTGCGTCTCCATTGAATTTGGCGCTGTACACTTTCGAGATGTGGCCCGTCAGGGTGTGCTGAAATAGTTAAATACAAGGTGCCATAATTTCAGTTAAGTACACATTACAAGAAGCGTATAATGATGATAAGTACGTACAAGTCGGTCGAATATACATTTAAACTCTCAACAAACAGACCAAATAGCACCGCATGCGTTTTTAACAGAAGCGATGATAAAGTTAGTGCCGTGGTGGTAGTTGAGGGCTACACTAGACTGTGCTCCACACGTGTGCGCAAGCATGCATATATGCAATATACCGTCTATTTATACCATATAAACAAACTTAAACTGTACATGATATAAGTCAGATTGGGTTGTGAACGCAGTTCACAGCAGAAACTAACCCTACCACTCATGACGAAAATCAGTATACACGCTACACAACCATCAGACTCCGGTCTTGCGCAATTGCTGTCAGTGGTGGGTCCACATATATACACACGACTCGAATAAGGAACGATCTCGAACACGTGTGCAGTGGAGAGGCGAGTGGTGGTAAACAGACTGCGCGTATGAGAGCTGATTGATCTACGCGCACATGAAGCCTAGAGAGAGGAACAGGTACAACGAGTACAAAGATGCCACGCGTACAACACCACTTTCGCCCGCGACATTAACTCGAAAGCGAGCGTTGCCAATTCTCCAGTGCTATTTGACAGGTGAAAGAAAGTCCAATTGCTTCGATGTGGCACAAGACCACCCCCAAAGACTCATCGAACATCAGCATGTGGGCAAAAAGTAATGTAATAAAGGCGAATAGAATGGACAGAAGCACGACCTGCCTATACCTGGACCTCCAGTGTGTACTATCGTCGCAAGTGTAAGCCGAACCACGCAGCAAGTACTGCACAAGACATCGTCGTATGGCGAAGACAAATACACGCATCAGATACGACACAGGGTGTTGACTAGGCACATCCTTTGCACCAGCGTACACAATCAACTGTAAGCGCATACAGCCGGCGCACAGGCCATAGCAGCACCAACACATTTGCACAGAGCCCCTGTCCTTCTCACCCGCACCCTTCGCATCGAAGTGGGGCAACGCACCCCACAACTCACACACGTGTGCACGACAGCACCACACTCACCTTTAACCGCTGAGTGCGTATATCGTATATCCTGGTGGCATTGTCGTTCGATGCAGCTAAGACCATGTCGTCCTTGTAACTGAATGAGACCGCCATGACACTCTGCGTAGCCCCGGGCAGTTCCATCTTCTTCTGGCCGGAGTAGGTGTCCCATAGAGTGAGCCTACTGATAAATAGTGCAGGAAACAAACGACAAGGGTAAGTACATTCACAAGCGCATGCACTGAGGGGCTGGGCTCTCTTGTGATCTAGGCAAAAGAATGCAACGGTTAGAACTGCACTAAGTGATGGTGAATGAGACACACAGACGAGACTGGCTTTAATACTACAGCCTGTCCGAACACTGCATAGTCCGGTCCGGCTGGTACACCCCCCCCCCACCATGCACACGCAGGACATAGCACACAACATAGACAACCCCCAGATCCTCACCTGTAGTCTCCAGTGGCAAACATAGTACCGGATGTGCTGAATGCAATAGAGTTGACCTCTCCCGTACACGTGACAGTCCTCATAGCCGATGTGGGAGGCCCTAGTTCATCCACATACGCCCAGGACTCGTCGGACGGATAGCCCGGTTGCTGAGACCCGCGGCCCGCCTTCTTCTCCTCTGACATCTGACTCAGACGCCGCACCCGCTCCTCCTTCCGATAGCTGTGTGTGTGTGAGTGTGAGAGGGGGATGAGGGGGGGGGGTTATGTAGGTTAGCATGGTACCCCGCCAGAGATGGCATGCATTATATACGTTCAGTTTAGCAACATACTTCGGTACATAGGCGTGCCAAGACAGACGAGACAAGCTTCAACTACGTGCGAGTGCGTACATATCCACACGTGTACAGTCCCTACTCTGCACGAGCGCATACACCCAGTCCCCTGCCCACACCTCTCGACCGCGCTGTTGGCCTCGTTCATCAGGGCTATCTCGCTACTCTTCTTCTTGAGCCACCGTTCAATCAACGCGTCGTTCTCCTTCTGTAGCCGATCCGACCTCTCCGTCGACGTGACCAGTTCCAGCTGCAGCGCTTGTAGTTCGTCCTGCAGCACCTGCAAGGCCGTGTTCTTGTCTACTAGGCTGTTGGTTTGGTCCTCAATAGTCCGCTTCATGATCAGGATTTCCTGGGTGTATGCCTTGATACTGTGGGCAGGTAGTGTATGGATTTGTGGGTGGGTAACGAGGATCAACAGGTGCGTCAGAGTTAAGATGTGGCAAGTTGTGGTGTGAGTGGCGTACGTCTCAGCGCATCTTCGCAATGACAGATACTGAACGGCTTGGCACAGTAGCGGGTGACGCGAGTACAATGTTCGGCACCAGAAACTTACGAGTTCTCAGTATACCGAGGTCACGCATACACAGGTATAGACAGGCGGTTTAGGGTTTAGGGTTTCACGAACGACTTTAGAGCCAGCAGAGATGTTGTATTTGCAGTTCGTGTATAAAACTATATACGCTTGGCAAATCTCTACACAAGCCTCCCGCAAAGGAAAACAGCCACTTCTTAGCAAAGAAAATTAAACACTTGTGAGTATAGCGAACTAAAACCTTTCGTACGCAATGATAGTGTGAAGCAGGCTATAGAAATAGGAGAGTACAAGGCACATCCAGATGGGTCTATTGATCCCAGTATCCCTTTGCTACAGGAGTTCGTTGAGATCCGGCACTCTCCGTGTATGCAATTCCGCCCCAATCTCTATTGACATTGCATACCACAAACCCGGTTTTTTCCTGCCGTGACAGTTTATTCCACACACATCCACACATCCACACATCCACACAACACACACACACACACACACACACACACACACACAGACGTACTCTTCGTTGCGCGTCTTGATGTCCTCATCTCGGCGCTGCAGCAGTTCGTTGAGGTCCAGCAGCTTCTGCGCATGGCTGCCCTTGCTCTTGTAGCTCTCCGTCAACTCGTGCCGCGTGGCCTCCAGTCGTGCCTTGAGCTCCTTCAGCTGCTGTTTGATCTCCTGCGACCCCAAGGCCATGCTGGGAGGAGAGGGGGATGCACGCATGAGCATAGGGGACTACGGCACTGAACACACCCAGACACCCCGCATTCACGCTGAGACGGGCAAGGTTCAGTTGTCGCTGAGGTTTAGATTGTCTCAGATTGGACCCGGGTAAAGCCCTCGTGTTTGTCAGCGTCCGCATGAGTGAACGGATGAGCCGACTGACATGTGCAACACGCGAGTGAGTAGCAAACGCTGGTAACATACGAGTGAGTACAAATGCCAGGTGCTTCTTTGACAGATACAAACACTCGCACCCGTAACAATCTCACTATGGCTCCGAGCTGCTTGCATACGCATGGCTACAACCACACTCTAACGTAAACATGTGTCTGAGCAGCGAGGTTTTGACTCAGTTCACCCCGTGTTTGACAGGCAGCCTTACCAACTGTTATCAACCGAAAGCATGAATGCAGAATGCTACACCCGCATCTACACACAACCTAGCCGACCCGCAACTAACTACAGGTACAGCTGTGCGTGTACATACCCCTCCTCCTTCATATGTGCCATTTCTCGCTGCAGGCGCCTGTTTTCCTCACGTTCTTTCTGCAGGCTGGCAGCGTCTGCCTCGGCCTTGGTTGCCAGTAACTCATGCTGAGTCTGTAACCTCGTATCTGGCGGTATAAAAAGGTGTGGTACGGAGATCAGGGCGCTATGGTGCTATACCAACCACTTGATGATGTACACCCGTTTTAGGCTTTACCCCTTGAACCCTGAAACTAAATCGACAGGACCTTATGCTGCCCCTATTAAAACAGTGTTTGCCGTGCCAGCGGTCGTGAACCAACTAGATCGATTCAAAAGTGTAGTATCTGAAGCCCACGCCCGAATCTGTAAAGTGCGAATCCTGTTGCCCGGTGGGATTGCATAGGCGCCCCCGTGCGTGTGTGCTGTGGATCCGGGATATGAAACGCCTTTATCTGATATATCAGGGGACCTAACATACAACTGTACCTTAAACATTCAGACATAGTCAGGACAACATTTACTAAATCTGATTCTATTTTCAATAAATAGGATACCCATTCTTTTTACCCCCTTATGTGTCGCATACATAGCAAGGGAAAGCGAGCGAATACCTTCACATCTAACGCACTAGGCTTCGACTATATGCATCATTTTTCAAGTCACGGCCTTGAACCATGGAGAAGTGGCTGTTTCATGTACGAATGCGCAGGAATACATTAAAGTGTGACCATTAATAGGTGCAACAGCAAATCACAATCAATAAATCAAACTCACAGTTTTCCAGTAGGTTGTCCCATCTCTTAAATTTGTCAACCCTGCGCCGGAACTGATTGTAGATGTCAGACTTCCTGAAACCAACATACGACAAGAAAAAGTGTATCAGTACGCTTGATATGGACAATATATCGAAAAAGAGAACATGTTTTTGTAACGATACGATCGACATTACAATTAAATACTTAGGGCTTTTGCAAAGTTTTTTAACTTCGTGTAACATAAAATTTCATATATATATATATATATATATATATATATATATATATTATTGTAGTACTATATACTTATTA
>NW_014040541.1:68108-77508 GCF_001186125.1 Sphaeroforma arctica JP610
TATAATATAAATATATCATAAAATATGCATAAATATAGTCTGCGTTGTAATAATACATCCAGATATTTACACGCTCAATATGACTTCATCACTTTTTTTAGCTCGATACATATTTGATTTGATTTGAAGTTTTTTCAAAAAATGAGCTGATACACCCTCATTTTTTGTCCTGGGTCTGTTTCAGGCCAAACTTTGAACAAAATAAAAGGTAGACAAAAATAAGGCAAGTTGAGTTCGGGGCATTGCTCTCGCTAAAGAGAGAAAGGTACATACACTGGTACATTCGTACATACGCGCATATCAAATACTTCTTTTATTATTAAAGCATAAAAGCATCGACTTTGATCTATTTCGTGGTCTAATTGATGGCGTATCCTTTGGCTCAGTTGTTGGCGGTAAGAACATTTATAACTTAGTAGGCAATACCCCTGATTACTATATCCCGCACACGAAACAACACCACAGAATACATGCATTGAACGCTCGAACCAAACATGCGAGTATCACTGCTATTATTATATACATCATACTGTATTTCATTTATAGTTTATTATAAAAACACATACTAATCCACTTCTCTCTTGAGAGTATAGCAAGCCACAAAAAAATTCACACAGCAGTATTCTGGTACAACTGCAAATGTTTCGAGTCCCAGTATACAAAATGGACCAAAAAGGAGGTTTGACTGTAAATAGAAACATGAGAGCAGATTGCAGCGAAGGCCTTCTACTAGTGAATATGTAAATAGCAGTATAAAAGAAGGCTTTTGCAACAGTTTTTGCTAGCATATGGACTAGGCATGCGCAAGCGTCAGTCATAAGAAAGGCAGGCTTATAAAGCAGTTGTATTGCAGGAATTTTAAATGGTAGTCCTAATGCAGGCAGCCTTACGTAATCTTAAAATGTATTTGTTTTAAACAAACAAAAAACTAAAATGCATTTTGTTATGGAAACAGTGGACTGGTGCTGTCAAAAGTCAAAGACTGGTGTTGTCAACAGTCAAACTGTCAAAATGTCAGTGTCTGTCTCAGTGGTGTGAAAAGTGTCTATGGAAAATTCACGAACTATGTACATACTGTACTGCCGTACCCCAGCTAAATATTATATAAAGGACTCGATATGCGGTGAGTAGACCAGTACACCACTACAGAGTGTGAGTTAACTTTAGCTGCTACAATAAACACAATGCTATCATTAAAGCTTGCCCTGTGTCTTATCCTGTCCCTAATTTTATCTTCACACGCCGAAGTCTTTGGTCTTGATGGAGTCACCGACTTTTCTCCCGAAGAGTTTGATGCGGTAAGGTTAATTCACGCTCACGGCTTCCTACTATTGTGTGCTGGCAAAACTTTGTCGAACGTGGCTGTCTGAAATAGGCTTGTGTGGATATTCAGAATAAGAACTAGTCGATCCGATCATAATTCAATACGATGAAACTCCTTGCTAAAACTAAATCTGCAGCCCTCTTGATTAAATAGCGGACTGTGCTGAACACTAATGTGAAGTTCTTTACTCTATCAACAGACAATCGACGGCACTCACACAAAGAATTGGGTGGTAGCGTTCGTGGCTCCATGGTGTGGTACGTATCTATCTATATTGCTATATTCATCTGTCTCTACTTGTATGTCGAACTTGATCTCGATCTCGTTCTCGACGGGCACCTAAAGACCATGTTGAGTCGCGTAGAGCCGTACTTTGTTACTCCGCAATCCATCCGGAAAATGCTGAAGCTTTACACCATGTCTCAATTCGCCGGATTACATAGTCCTCTCAATCTGACAGTCTAGCCTTCTACGTTTGACATAATACTAAAATGTTTTTTACTAAATCGATGCACTGAAGGTCACTGTAAGACGCTCAAGCCTGTTTGGTCTGAGGTTGGAGTTGCTATCGCAGCAACTGGCCAGGATGACAAGGTTGGGCTAGCGCTGGTTGATGCCGACGAGCACAGGGATTTTGGCATCAAGTACGATGTCACCGGATTCCCCACTATCAAGATGTTCAAGGCTGGGTCTACAGGTAAGCAGTATCTCTAATGTATACTTCTAGGGGGCTGCGCGTGTACCTTTCCGTGAATATGTATATACTATAAATATACATATTGCCAACTCTACTTAGATAATGTATGAGGTCTTATGTGTTATTTTGAAGGTTCAGTTGTTTGTACTTATCTTGCTGTGCAATTGAATTATAGGACAGGTGTCACCTGTTCAAAAAGCGTTTAATGTTCTATGTTGGGTGGAACCTGTACTGTTTCGAAGCTGTACCGGTATTAATTGGGCGATTGCACATATTCGTAGCATGCTTGGTCGGAAAGCACTCGTGATGTTGGGTTACTTTCTGACTTGAGCGACCTCTTATTTTCCTTTGCCTGCACAACAGAGGCTGAGCCATACAACGGTCCACGTGATGTAGACGGTGTGGTGAAGTTCTTGAACGACGAATTTGGCACCAACATATTCATCAAGAAAGCGCCCAAGTCTGTGGTTGAGCTTGACGAGGATAGCTTTGACGGAGTAGCTCTGGACTCAACCAAGAACGTCCTGGTTGAATTCTGTAAGTAGCCTAGGCGCAGCAATGATATATCGTTTGTAGATGCGTATGCAAATTGTGTTTGCCCACATAAAGAGGCTGAACGTAACAAGTTAGCAAACGCATTTGTGGGTCCATCATATATGTATACTTTCAGTCCAAACATATGCATTTATCAATGGAGGGATACAGGAAGATATTATCAATCTGATATATGTAGTGGTTTGTATGTGTGTGGTTTGTATGCATATAAACCCTTCTTTCGAATTTTATATATGTTATTGAATCCTCGTAGGCATCGCAGCACGATTCTGGACAGACAACTACACGTGTACGCACACACCGGAATTTTATTTGTGTGTATGATGTATTCCTGTATTTGTCTATGGTGTCCGTGAGTACTCAGAATTTTACTATAGTTCTGTCTTGGTGTGTTGATATACGATTATGGGAATTTGGGGACGGCTCTGTCCACGTAGCGATCAACTATACGAACAAATGTGTATCTGCCTGACTATCCGGACTACGTCTCTATACGTACATCATACGCACGTTTGTGCGAATTAAAATGTACAGACACACTCGTCTGTGAAGAGCGTGTCCAATTCTTCATTTGACTATATCAAAAATATCTGGACACATACAGAGTTGAATGTGAGTTTATATGCTCGCATGCATGCATTTCTGAATCTGTAACTGGTGAGTATAGCAGAACAACCCTCTTGTCCTCACCTCATTCGCATACCACCCCTGCGAACACCAGTGATACATATCCACTAACAACAGGTCAGCTCATCAGTACAAATCAACAATCGACCAGGAATATGATTAACTTTTTAATGGTGTATATATATACCCAATCAGATGCCCCATGGTGTGGTCACTGTAAGAATCTAGCCCCGGTCTATGAGAAAGTGGCCAAGGCGTACCGGAATGAGGGCAACTGTGTGATTGCGGCGATCGATGCGTCCACCCACAAGTCCATTGGAAGCCGCTACGAAGTCACGGTAAGACGTCTATCTCTATAGAGAGAAATCTGGAAGTATATACGGCCAGTCTGTTTGGTTTAGGAATGTATGGTCTTAATATCATGTTCAATGCGTCCCCCGCAATACACTGGGTGGACGCAACAAACGTGTGCCAATGTGTGTAGAAGACCGATGGAAAGGGCACACTTCAGAAGTGTTGCTTGTAGAAGAGAAGCCTAGATGTACATACCATCGCCTGTCTGTGCGGGTCTGCAAGAAGTGTGTTCTTCTGTACGCATGCCACGCATATCCCGATACTTTCTGAGATATCTTTTTGTCCACTTACGCACATGTGACTGTAACTCAGCTCGCTTCTCACTACCTACACCAACTCTCTGCCCAATGACAGCCCACTGTGGTACACAATACAATGCTAGTCCCACTCCCTTAGTGCTTACCCTGTAGTGTACATTCACACTCCACACCACCGCAGGGCTTCCCCGCGCTCAAGTTTTTCGGCGCAGGCACAACTGAGCCTGAGGACTACTCAACCGGCCGTGACGCAGACTCGTTTGTGAAGTTTATGAATGAGAAGTGTGGGGTAGACCGCACCATTGACGGCAAATTGGGTGCCACCGCTGGAATCATTGAAGAGTTCAACTCCTTTGTTGGGGTGAGTGAGGGATTGGGGCGTATGTTGTTGTAGATGCGTACACACGTGTCTGGTGCACCTTTTCGCAGCAACCGGGGAAGTGTCGGGTGATGTGTTGTGGATTTGATAGCAAATGTACACGTAGTCCTGGATGACTGATTGCCGAGTTTACAAATAATAAGATTGGCGTTTGATGAATCGATCAACGCGATTATTCTACAAATCAGTGACACAACCATACTCTTGAAAAGCGATTGATCGTTTTTTCTATTGGTAGCACATACGCCTCGGAAAAATATTGAGTCTAGGAAACCAATCGACTCTACCTCAAATGATATCACTCGTGTGTTCTATAGTCTTGATCGTCCCTGCGTTCTCATTTGCAACCCACGAACGCGCACACACACAGTCATACAACGCGGGAGACAGCATCTCTGAGCTTGTGGAGAAGGTCGCGCAGTCTGCTAAGGACCACGCAGAACCCGCCGCTCAGCTGTACGCCAAGATCTTTAACAAGATCAAGGAGAAGGGGTCGGCCTACATTGAGAAGGAGAAGGCTCGTCTCACCAAGATGATTGCGGACGGCAAGGCCAAGGCCGATAAGCTGGATATGTTCACGCAGAAGTACAATATCTTGAGCGCCCTTACCGGTACCAGCGAGCCGGTGGTGCCTGCGGCTGGCAAGGAGGAGCTTTAAATGTGGTGGGAAAGTGCGAGGACCTAGTAGAAGGCAGGCAGTGTGTGCTACGCCAATGTCTGTACTTGATTATTGGCTATATGTACACATCACTCGAGTTTATTAGTTAAGCCGCGATATGGGAAGCGTTCGCAGGTCATCCTACAGCCCTCCATACTAAGATAGTATGCGATGTCCACATAATCACTTCTTATCGGAAACGTCGATGGAGAAGTGTGTGTGTATCTGAGCAGGTGCCATTCTTGACTTGCAGATGTGCATACTGTGAGTTGTGGTTTGTAATTCAATCTGTGTTATTCGCAGTGGTAGAAACTACTTAAGCGAGGGGGCGAAAATAAACGGAGTAAGAGCTAACCATATATATAGAGGAGCATGAAATATATTTCAAACGCAGCCTAATACCCAAAGGTTTAAGCATATACGACGTAATTGAAGCGTGTCGGGTCATGTGAACATGCATGGCAGTCATAGGCACGCTTGGTGCCTGAATAGGATATAGAGTGCAGCCAAAGTACACAATTTTCATCTTCAAACAGCACCGTGGTAGCCTAATCTTCACACACGCCATCTACATACCATCTACGAAAGCGCTAGCCGTTCCAAAGGGCTCAACGCTTCGCGTTACATTCTAAAGCTATTGCGATTTCCTCCGTCACAAGGGTACGCTAACGTATGAAGTGGTGTGGTTGTTGATATCATTCATACTATCGCTGCGAACGAAGTCCTCATCTCGCTGCGAATCACACATCCCCTACTCTGACTGACGAGGCAGGGCAGGGCACAAGGCCCGTTGTGAGGTGTGGCGACTATATAGGCGTGATTTGTGCAGTTATGCGGCCGATATGCGGCAGAACGCACCAGAATGCAAGCCGATGTACCTCTACACGCATCATCCACATCAGTCTTGATTCTCTAGAATTTTTACGAATCTATAGAATGTATCGCAATTAGGACATTTGGGGGACGACCCTTGCACCATTTGTCGCTGGTATGCCTCCGCGCCTGTGAGCGTTGACACGTGGGTACACACCTTCAACCAGGCTGCATGTGAGGCCATCGCGTCAAGCAATGTAATAGAAGGGCACAAGCCGAGAGATACCGAGTCTTGCTTAAAGTGTATCGATCCAGCTTGTATTCAGCCCATTGCATCAGTTTCTATCTTTATTTATCACTACTTTATCTATGTGTCTGTCTATCTAAATGCTTTAAATCTTAGTTCTGTCGATTCCCCAGCCTCGCACACCTCTACAAACCATCAACGCCTTATTGCTTTGAAACCTTGGCGTGCATTCATTCAATCGCCTTCTTTCACTCATATATTACAAAAAACTCCACTTCATATCAGTCCTTATACCGCTCTTATCGCTTGTGCTACAAATCACTGGTTTGCAATTGCGCCACCATGGTGGCAAAGTACGCCTGCATCTCCTTCATCTTCTCGACTGTTTCCGCAATCTGTGCCTTGTTCATCTGTGACTTAACCTCTTCCATCTCACTCGCCAGTTCGGGAAGCACCAACTCCTATTGATGGAGTGAACGAGATTATATTTCCGTTAATCGAAAAACAAGAAGAAAAACGGGTATACAGATATGTCATGATATGTCATGATATAATCTTGTTGGGGCAACGGAAGGACATAAATCTCATGCGTTATGTAATAGCTGATGTAGACCGAATTCCGTCCAGGCTGAGCAAGATGACTAACCGTCAAATATCATAACATATTATACTCCTGTGTTTTAAGTTCATTAGCGAAACATGGGATACACACCTGTTCGACCCCCTGTTACTATCACAGACACCGTACATCATTGACAGCCATCGAGACGCAGACAGCACAAATACAATTTAGCGGTCCCCTCCCACATTCTAACTGCTTAAATGGATATAAAAGACCCATATCAAGCTTGAAGATATATCTGATCTCTATTTGACAGTACAGACTTGCCTTCACAACTGTCAACTTCGCATCATTCACAGTTATGCCAGCTCATTTAAGCGCTCAGTTACACCACAATAACTCGTCTGCAATATCCACACTCATATGTATATGGCCTCTGTACATACGTTACCGTCTTCGAGCTCCATGCTAACGTGTATAGTCTCTCGCTTCTTATTGCGCACTCGTTTCCTGCCTGTGCCTGACGGGTCTACTTCGTCATGGCTAGAAGTCTGCAGTGGCGAGACACGAATAGTTCACATGAGTATGAGATCTACAAAATGCACTTCCTGAACAGGATATACAGCCCCATACAATAATAGACGTGACATAGGTTTCTGCGTCTGGGTGTCTACCAGTAAGCACAAGTTTGAGGCCATATACCATCACACGGATACAAATTTGTTGTCTTGCGATATATTTACCCACCATCCGCATCTATAGCAAACAAGTCAATGGATATATACAAAGAAGGCTTAACATAGTATACAAAAAGCACGCTATTCATCTGTCACAATACACTGATACTGACCAGACAGTTAAGCACATACAGAAACCTATAAACCACCTAAGGTGCGCGCAGAGAAGGTTGAATAGTGAGGGCCATGTCTCAGTATGGCAGCCCAAAAGAATACTGATACATCAATCATACCACATGATCCTTATACAGCGTATGCGCAGTGTAGAGACAACATACGTGAATAGCTATTGACGGCCTTCTCCGCGTGGTACTGTCAGTGGCGTATTTGGCTGACGACGGTACTATCCCACTTACTCGGTGACTGCCTATCCGTCTCGTGTTGGATCTGGGTGCTATATACATACGCGATAGCGGCGTTCATAAATGATATGTGTCAGTGGGATTTCGATATATACCAGTCATGATCTATAGAGCGAGCTTGTAATTACTGATGATGCGGAAGAATACGTAGACTATCATCACGAGTGATCTCAGAAGGAGAAATGCCACAAGCTTCCCCATGGCTTATTAACTATGCATCATGTATATGGCTGGTTCCGTATGACAGTGTTATATGGCTGGGTCTATATATATGCGGCTTATGTATTATGTGGTTACCCAATATCAACAGAAATGACCAGAAGTGGCCAATTTAGACGTACCATTTTGTGGCTGTAATCCACTTATACGTTTCGAGACTCTACCAGATGTCCGCCTCCTGATTTCGGGTTCATCCTAAACAAAACAATAGAACAGTAAAAGACTGTGTCATTAGAATGTTACTTTCTTAACGAGAAGAACGACAAGCACATACATGAAACCTTATTCTGAGACATGAGCCGAGCCCAGTGGTGTTTATTACAAGTTCGTTTGCATCGTTTGGGTACGCCAACGAACAAGCAAGTTGGCGAAGTAAGAGTCTGAGACCAGTACACATGGCGTCGAATAGCTATGTTGGGACAGGATCCGTTATAGCGGGTACAGAATATATGAGACAGGCTAGTTACGCAGTTCAACATACAACACGCCGGACTCACGAACCTTTACTGTTCTGTCCGCTCCTTTCCTCTGGTCAATCAACTTCATGCGTGGCTGTATAGCGCTGTATTTGAAAGGTGTAAAGTTTAGGGACAGCCCAATCACGAATGAAATGGGCTATTGTATCGTAGTGGAGCGTTCAGAAGTACGCGAGGGATTCTGCGAGGAAATTCGAAGGTTGGATACTGATCGCATATATGCTTGGAAAGATTCACGTAGGTTGTTGACCTATACACATGTACGAAGCGGGCCAAGAATAGACCCCGCTACACTCAAAGAGTGTCTGAGGCAGGTACATCACAGGAAACGGTGCAAATATATAATGTAATGCATAGTATATCTCGTACAGGTTCAACAGGTTGTAAGGTAAACAGCCACAATCGGTTCTAGCGCATGTGATTACGTTGTAGTTTAAATTCAAACGTGATTGCAACCTCGCACTCGGCTTGCAAACAGAGAATATCACATGAGTAAATTGCGGGAGCACGAAAGGCAGCCCGGTCTTATATTTGACACAACACAGCACCTATAAGCAAGCCAATGAAGAATGTATATCTACAGTCTTGTCTGAATTTTACACCGATCATATCTATAAGTTGGGACCAAAATCGTGAACAAATCCAGCACATCACAACACACCCGGAACACAGGTAATAAAGTTTACCATTGTCTTCATACCTCAGACATGTTCGTAGAGCGCTGCTGTCAGGAACGTCTTCAAGCGTAGTCAGTAACTGGCTGATTGTTATCTCCTTGTTACTGTGTGACAGTCTTGCTAAGAGCTCGCCTAGATAGGTCCGCATGCGGTCTTCGAGTTCGTAGGCTTTTCTTTGCATACACTGCACGCGGCGCTGCACTGAGGGATCAGACCGCGAATGTAAATTAGGGATAGCATAAATACTGGCTGTGGTTGGTACACAGCTGTATATAAAATGCGGAATATTTCATTCTCGTTCCATACGGGCTTGAAGTCAATACTATTTATGTACTAAATAATTGTTGATATCCGGGAAATAAAGCAGACATGTAACCATCAGAAAATCTACCGCGGAGGTACGCAATAAATTCCAGTCTAGGCGTGCGACATTGTACAGGTGCAAAAAAATCATAT
>NW_014040541.1:79005-83217 GCF_001186125.1 Sphaeroforma arctica JP610
TATATAAGTATATATATATATATATATATATGTACATATTATGTAACTAAAGCATATCTACACCATTCGTGCATGGATCTTCAATTGTAGCATATATTGCAATCCCCCTATTCAGTGCCGATTATTTTATTTGTATTATGATCTTTGTTCTTGACTCCTACATGCCCTCGTATGTAGAGCACGAACCGGGGCTGTTCGTGATTCCTTGGCTGGGTTCCCGGGATTATCTGGCACGCTTTGTCTGGTGGTCACCGTAAACTTACTGATAGCTTGTGACGATGATAGAGATCGCCATCTCATCCCCCGAAGCAAAGTGTGTACTACATACTTATGAGCTATTATGGGATTGTTCGTTCTAGTCTTACCTTACATTTGCAAGGCACGATCTAATGCACCTACAGTACGCCCAATCACCTCAACCTACAGAACAAAAGCAAGGGTTTCCAAATGGTTGACTCTGACAAGAGAGCTCGCGAGTCCTCTACAGAACCCGGAACCACTACATGGCCTACGCAGCCCCCATGCCCATGCCCAGCAAGCGGTGGGACATCTATAGGCGATCAACTGAAGACTAGAGTTCGGTACCATTTTGATACCCGTATTTCGGATACAAAGGTACCTGAAGGTAGATCAGGTATGTATACAGCCCTGCATGGTCTTGCTGGTCCAACATCCCCCACGCCAGCGGTACGTGCTCGCATAACACTGTAGTCAGCAGAAGGCACTTGAGATGGGTACATCAATCCTGCCAATCATCGTAAACACCTGCAGGGAAACACAAGTCATCAAAAGTTAGTACTGTGCGGAAGCACGAGTCTCCGTCAATCATCATCTTCAACAACTGCCGTGAAAAGAATCATCACTCATGACAGAAGTCTGGCCAAGTGCGCATTACAACCGTGAGAACGGTGTAATACATGAGCGACAGCCCTGTATTC
This sequence comes from Sphaeroforma arctica JP610, assembly GCF_001186125.1. Lineage (NCBI taxonomy): Eukaryota > Ichthyosporea > Ichthyophonida > Sphaeroforma > Sphaeroforma arctica. The sequence goes on from NW_014040541.1 coordinate 79,944, forward strand.
ACAATCGCGCATCTCATGAGATACAAGTGTAGGCCAGGATGTAGCCCTTCTGAGGGGACGTCAAACACAAATAAATACCGCAACTTCTTATAACGATATTCCCACGCAAGTGCGAATATTCCCCACACGCTACCGTATTAGGGTTTAGGGTTTAGAATACATCCGGGCAAAGTTCACAACTTGGACAATAAATCCGAAATAGTGCTGACCAGGGTTAGCCGAGAGCTTACGGTACAGAGAATAAAACATGAGTGTAATTTGACTGACGCCCATACTGCCATAAAAAGATGTGCAGCCGATGGATCCAATGCACTGACTCATAGGCACGTATGCACCCACATCACACAGAACTACTATATATTATATAGAATCTATATATAAATGTTATACGACGGGTTGATTAGGACGCATTCCAGTCGAAGGGTTATGAGTACTCACCTAAGACCCACCCAAGACTGTATAGCCGAGATTGTGCAATGCCCGATAGTGATGCGTGAATTTCCGGAGGCAAGTCACGATACGGTTTGCCCCTAGCACAGAAATCTGGAAAGGATGTCCAAAAGATTGCCAATTATTTACATTGCATGTATCGAAAGAATCGCCAGACATCCCACCGATGCTGAACATCTTTTGATAAAAAGGTTAAAGAATAAACTGTTTACATGGTGCATGGGTACGAGTGCGGTTCCAAAAATGATTTATCTCTGCGCGTTTCGCGCTCGCACTCAACACAATCCTAAAATGTATATATTTGTAAATACAGATATATAAATGCGCAAAAATCCTCCCACAAATATCCATGCTCACGTCAGAAGTGAACTCACCATTTTGTAGAAGAGGGATCGTTTTGGCTGTGTCACCGTGCGTGGCGAGCTGTGGAGAAAGAAAAAAAGGTAAAAATTAACTGTCCATATCTGGGATTCAGGTGTGTGACAACAGATGAATAGGTCTCTAGTGCACACAGAACACCTTACCCCATACATGGGAGCTTGACATATCACCGATTTTTTGGTTATGATCTCAATCAGATACTGGATCGTTCGAATTGGTATTACACTGCTGCAGAACTCTTAGAAAAGCACCGGACACCACTGTTATATCATAGACTACATTCCAGCTCACCTACTAGCTCACTGACTCTTTCGAACGACCACAGCCCCGTATACTGTGTACGTACACACATCTACATTTATACACCGGTACATACAGCTTCCATGATATCCGGCAAATCTTCTACTGCCATAGGCACGTACTGCTCAGGTTGACCATCAATAGATTCCAGTTCGGTGGGTGAAGGAGGAGGGAGACCAACTGCGGCCTCTAACGCTGCTCGATGCGCTCGCCAGTGCCAAAGTTGCGCTGTTTCAAACATCTGCAGAGGCCAGGTACATTGGCCAGGTATGATGAAGTATAAAACGCATTCATAGGGGCTCAAATGTATATGGAAAAACGTCGTGCAGATGTGTGATTTTGTATAGCGAATATAAGAAGTTATGCAAATAGAAAATACAGGAACTACGAAAACAAAGTACAATTCTCTACGGAAAAAAATGATATAATCAATGAATTCTAGTGTTAGCCAAAGTAAAAGTGGAGAGCACGTGTTCATGCAATGGTGTCCATCGGGAACCTAACTTGAGCGTTTAATAATCACACATAGAAACCGAGCACAAGAAACGTCTCTGTATACCAGAGAAACTAGCCTACCAAGCGTACTGTTTCAGGTTCCGATCCCAAGAGTCCTGTGTAAAGATTAAATCTCACTTTCAAAGACTGTCAGGTGTAGGTAAACAGCCAGCGAACCCACGCCCATGAACTCTACAACAACCATAACAGACTAGATACCCACACGAGTGACAGAGCCGCAGTGCAACAGGTGTATAGTTGTTTGCCCGAGGACTCATAATTGTATCTGCACACAAAACCCAATATGTGAGTGCATAGAGTAGATCTACCTTACACCTGTCCATCAAGCACATTCACGCAGATGTATAGCATGTGTCTTCTCTAGTACAATACCTTCAGAACTTCTTGTTCGTCCCTTGTCTCTGTAGCAGTTTCCAGGAATTTGCTGTAGGTAGCTGGTGATCCTGGTGTCTGCGAAACGACCAGCCTATCAAAGTGTGCGTCAAATAAGTGTATGTCCAGGCGCGGCTGCTTCAGTGCCCACAGCAATGAACCTGCGCGGGCAAACATTGTGATAGCTAAGATAACATGGAATGCACTTAAGTTTTGATCAACAATGATACTGCTTAGGAAAGCACAAGAACTTTAATGTAGATGATAATGTTCGAAGATAATCAAATATATTAAGGTCAAGCCCTAAATTGGACTATGGGACAATTTTGGTGCCAGTAGACCTGCAACTCACCCATAGGCAACTCGACATGATTGTGGTCGCAATTGATACCATCAAGCAAAGTGCACGCGACACTTGAGAACACGGGTCATACACGTAGCCCATACGTGGAACACGCATGTAATGGAACCCACACAATAGCATCAATCAACCACGCACAACCCCAAGACCCGTTTTTGAGGTGCGGCATTGGTACCGAACTATAACAACTCGCACCTGAATGTGGTGAATGAGCTCGTCCCAATGCAGAAGCAGTTGCTAGAACCCAGCAACCAAATTGACTTTGTTAGCACGCACCACGTAGGTGTTTTCCACACTACAATTGCAAGGTATAGCAATGACAGAGACATGTCCAGATGCAAATGAAAGCGTGACCTCCCTACAAATGGGCGTGTGTACAAAGCACAGAACCAAACACAAATCTCGCTCTCAGCAAGAACACAGCCTGTTGGGCCTAGTAAAATACATGCCTAACGTCTCCCATTTCCGATCTTGTCTCTCTAAGTCTTTCTCTGTCCAACGCCCCGGTTTTCTAGTGAGTAATCTTTTTTCCTGCGTAACAGAAAACAAAGATGCAAATTTGATGAGACTCATAAACAATCCAGCCTCGACCTAGGGCAGGCATGCGATATCCACCAATTCTATTTGAACTTCCAATAATATTAATAAACCACTTATCAGTAAATAATACTAAATGTATATATGTACAAATTGTCATACTCCTGGATATTCATCACGTAGTGAAACTATGAAACCAGCCAGCCAAACAGAAATCAAATTCAAAACAGTGTAGGTCGCTCAGTTACCGAATATGTGAGATGAAAAAGATACGCCAATGTGAAAAAAACCAAGTTGCAAGTATAAGTACCTGACCAGTTCACAGCCGGTCAAAAACAAAGCACACGAACCAACATA
>NW_014040541.1:85348-93564 GCF_001186125.1 Sphaeroforma arctica JP610
TGTGTGTGTGTGTGTGTGTGTGTGTGTGTGTGTGTGTGTGTGTGTATGTGTGTGTGTGTGTGTGTGTATTTTTGTGCATATATAAACGCTCTTGTTTCTGCCTACTTACCGCGAACAGTGTATAGGTACCTAAGTTACGCAGATTGTATGCCACAGTTCCAAATCGAATCATACTCCCAAGAAGCCGAGCGACCAGTCATTGTATGTCGAGGCTGGCTCCGCGCATTCTGCGGTCGTGCAGCAATGCACAATGCGTATGTTTACTTCCTTTCAACGTGTCATATTTATTCACCTCCGCACAGAGCCGAAAAGCACACCTGAAATCCTCACGAGGGTCTTCAGATTCAGAATTTGTGATATCCCTTGCAGATGCTGAACAGGATGCGTCGGACGGTATGGTGTCAGGTGCCTCTCTTATTTTCCTTCGTGTTCAATGCATATACAGTGGTATACACATAGCGCATACCTTTATGCATATTAGGTAGGGTCAAGCTCATATATATGCGGATGTATCTCTAGAGATATAACGGATGATTTGATTAGAATTGTTGCAGCTCATACTTTCCTTAATAAGCAAGTGGTTTATGTAATCCAGACATATACTTGTGCCGATATAAATATAAGTCTCATTGAATCAAATAGTGGTTCATGCTGTAATACCTGTTATGTATCTATGGCTCTGTCGTTTACCTTGGTGCATCACGTGCTTGCGTGCCAGGCTTTCAGGTATTGTGTATACTAGGGGCATTCTTGCAGAAATATGCGATATATACAGACTCCACTGTTGGATCATATCTCTGCATCAGCACCAACTTTTAGAATCATCTCAGTATTTGATCAGTCCAGCCATGCGTTGGTTCTCAAATTCACCGGATGAATCTGTTTCATCTTCTGACTCGGCCGCTCCACCCTCGCCGCTACCGACAGCAGCCCCGGAAGAAGTAGAATACGTAAAACAAGCGCCCAGAAAAAGTAAAGTTAGGGCAAAGACCAAACGAGGAACAGATGAAGTACCAGGAGAAGTCGAACGACGGAGGGTAAGTGCCAGGGGGAAGGCAAGGGTCAGACAAAAGAGGGATGTGTTGACTGTGTCTGGGAGAGCAGAAACATCGGATAGTTCTATGGGAATGAGCGAGGTAACGGATAGTGTGGGAAAGAAGTCTGGCTGGGCAAGTAGCAATAATGCATCGCCATTGAAAACAAGCAGGCCTTCCACACCCAAGGGACGGGCGGAAAAGGACAATTGGGCCCTGATTTTGAGGGCAAAGGACAGGGTTCGGAAGCTGATGAGAGAGAAACAAGCAGAGGAAGCAAAGCGAGGGGTAAGGGCGATATAAGGATATATGTTGGATACATAAACACACACTCTTATATTGTTCATCTTGGTTGATATTGATTTAGCACTGGAACATACAAATTCTAACTGGCTATGTATTCGTATATTGTATCGAGACTATTTTGGTGCTACTATTATAATGTGCAATTGACCATACCCAACAGAAAAAGCTGCCAGCCCGAGATAATGGTGATACAGACTCACCAGCGCACGTGCGAGAAGTACTGGATGAGTTGGGTGACGAGGAGACTGCGCGTTTGTACCATGTCAAGGTAGGCGTACACACGTACGCGTGCAAGGCTTAGTGTCAGTTGTGTATTTACCCCTTTACCCTTTTGGTAAGCATAAGGGATGGATACACGTGCAAGTCTATGTGTGCTATATATGTTTGAAGTCGGTGTGCCATATGTAAATGGTGACTGTGCCCATACGCACACCACAGTCTTAGTAGTGCGTCTACACAGGGATGAGTATGGAGGTAGCACTGTTTTTAAGTCGACACGTCTGAAGAAGCGGATGTTCTGATGCTTGTCCAATTCTCTGTCGTTCCACTAGAAATCACGTACACGTACGCTTCAAACGATCGTTCTGAGGTGGGTCTCAAATTCGGTTCCCATCCCTTCCAGATCGAAATGGGGAAGGAGAAATACGAGCGAGACCAAAAACTGTTCACAGTTATAGCAACCGGTGCACGCCCGGGTGAAATATTGCGAGGAATCAGAGACAAAACCAGGTTTGTGCCTCGAATAGTTTATTTGAAGCCTTTGATTGGGAATTTTGGCTGCATCTGTCATTTCAAGCAGGATGATCTTAGAACTTTACCCCGAGGACCTATGCGTATCAGAGGTAGTTACACGGTAATATCAAATGCTTCAGCCTGCGCTGCTTTCGACTTTCTCGTACACATCCAGAGACGCAGTAGTACGTGTGAACACACTCATCCGCCCCAGTGCCCGTCGTCTGCTGACGATCCATCACTCTGCGAGCGCGTGGGCTTTGTTTCTGAAGAAATTGGGCCAAGTGGCCTTCTTCCACCCGCTGTCATTGGACGAGCGAAGTGACTGGTTGGTGCAGCACGCGATCACCGAGGACTACGATCTTGCCGATGTTCCGGGGTACGTGAGGTCGGATTGTAGGGTTGTTGTGGGCTTGGGTTTGCGTTGTATGGTATCTCAACGTGACGAAACACCTGGTTTAGGATTCGGGGTCACGGATTTAGGTGCAACACACCGTTGTCTTTTTTCAATTGTCGCTCTCGTTGGGCAGATGGGCATAGTCCTGGCGCGGATGCAGTTGCACAAGCTTACAACCATCGCATAAGGGATCAGCATATGTGGGACTTACTACGTTCAAACTGCGGGTGCTCATACGTGTCCACTGAATCACGCGGCTGACCCTGCACACCTTCGCACAGCCTTACTTTGGATTTCTCATCGCTTGGGAGTGGGTCCAGCGCATTTTTAACGGTAAGCAGCTTTGTATTTGATATTTCGATAGATGCGATTTTCAATTCACAAGTACGTCGTCCATTACTGAAATGCGGGTTGTATAGGGATGACTGTGTGTAGCGGATTTATACATGCATGTAAATATATGTATCAAAATTCCTATGCGTTTCTTTTTTGCAAGTGAATGTGGATGGATTTGGGTATTGTCTTTGTGTTAAGTAACCATTCTATCCTGATCATGCATGCAGCGCTCGGAGCCGCAGATGGAGTTGGTGCTAACAAAGTCTGAAAGCGGCGAGGGCATCTCACCTGTGGAAGTACTTGGGATGTTCCAGAACAAACCGGGCAGTAAAGGGTTAAGAGGACGGCCAACATTAGGTACGTGCAAGGATGGCAATTGCATGAGAATTATAAGCTATAATTAACATATGAAATTATATGTTAAAAAACATACGTATTCATTAACATCAGGTACGCATCCGCCCTAGGATCGTGCATCCTAGGATCGTGCATATACTCTCTGAATGTCAATACGGGAGGGATTTTTTTTTTGGATTTTTTGTCTCGCATTGGTGTTGTTCAGTTGTCCTTTGGATCTGAGGCGCTCAGACTGTGTCATATTGCGTGTGTGAATTAGTTTTCATGCGCATGTGTATATAGCTACACACGGTCAAAATATCATCTCGTCCTGTATTCCATCCTGTAATCTGTCGTCTCGTGTTAAATAGGCATTGTATGTAGTTTTGTGGCCTGCTTTCTTCGGAGTTGTGGTGAGTGTCGTTGGGGCTGCGTTGTTATCCTAATTAACTGGTTTTTTGTATTTCTGTCCTCTCCGTCCATACAGACAACTGAAAGAAATCTTTGGCGAGTGAACAACACATTCGTTACGATCTAACGAACCTGTTTTACACAGTTCTCATCACTCACTAAAGTTCATTCGAGATTTTTTTCGCTTTTCAGTCTTTCTGCGACAGTACTGGAAAGTCGAGTCCACACATATCGAGGTGGAGGCCTTTTCTGGTGTCTGTGTATCGGTGACAGACGGGAGGGTGTTACAGGGTGCGCAGATCAGTCCAATGCAGAAATCTGACCCAAAACGGAGTGCCAAAAACAGGGTTGAACATATGAGCACGACATCAAATTCCGACTCACAATCGCACTCTGTGACCCAAAATGGGGCAGAGGGCCGACGGCTTGGAATTCGGACACCAGATATGAACGTATGCGAAGACGTGATGAAAGCCACACAGAATGGCCCGGGTCAATCCCCTCAAATCAAGGATGCTAGCGGTGACACGATTCTGCTGTTCTCGGGGTTTGAGAGGGATGAAGGGGCGACACATCCGACAGCCAACAAACGATTCAAAGCAGATATTAAACCAACTACAAAAGCGTCGAAGAAGAAGAAGGGCCAGAAGAAGTCTGCCGACGAAGCGGCCGCAGAGGTATGTGTGTGAGTTTCGGTAGGGTATTTCACTCTATACTAGCACCGAGTAGTGGGCTTGAAGCTCTACGGATTTGTCTCGCGATCCGGGCAGGGTATACAATGCGGCATGAGATGAATCAGAGTACACAAACATCACAGGGTCTGACACGGATGTGCAAACACGTGTGGTGGAATGGGACTGTTTAGATTAGGACGGTTATCGCCAAGAAATGTCCACACACAAGACATGCTACAAAGCCGCCATACCTTCAGTTGAAGATAGATGAGGGATGTGCATGCGTGGCATTTCTTAGCCCGTGCTGTGAGTCCCTATTCCTTGTAACTGCAAGGGTGTGCATACGTGGCGTCCATAAGGTAGCAACGTACCTAGATGCCTAATTGCTATCTCTTTGAGTTAGGTTTTAGGGTTTAGGGTTTATAGGGATTCCTCCCCCCCAAATATAGAATAGCTTGTAGGATGTGGGACATCTGTGAACGGATCGTCTGTATGTGGTCCATCCGATTGATGCGCTGAGCACGTGCCTACGTGTCCTCCTGCTGGTGAAGTATACCAAAGTCCGTCGATTCGTTTGATTTCACTTTGATCAATAGTCAAAGTTTGTCCACTCAGATCAATGTCAATAGACAGCTGGCGTATTGTGGCGCCTGCTGATTCTATATCTAAGCCCCACGTGTCTGACCAAGACTATCACTACCACTTTCCTGCACAGATGTCGGGCAGTGAGAGCGCTGCGGGGGACAACAGCGACGACCCCATTCCCGACGCTACAACACAACAGACAGGTACGCAAACAACCACCATCATATTTGGGGGCAATTTCGGCTCCTGTACACAGGGGCATGGGTGCATGAGACCGGACTGTACCAGACGGCAGCCACTTCTACTAGGCAGAGGTTGGACACACGCAGCTGTGGACTGTGTACCACCGCATGCCCCGAGATGACTGTTTTTCTCTCGGAATCGCGCCGCCGCAGGTCAGATCAGGCTCTATTTCACCCAATAGTTGTAATGTTTGGGTATGAAAATAACCGGATCTACATGCTGAATGTTGTAATTGGGACGGACACTCCCCGATAAACCAACACCCTACCAATTTCAGTGACACAAGCTGCACCCTGATATCAGTCCAACCAGAAGCACTATGACACGTATACCCTTAGCACAGCATAACAGATCAAACCCGGACTGCATGATTCTGCAATCAATAGCCTACACGATCCCTGTCTCGTCAACGCTGGCCTCGCTACCGTTAGACGCAACTTAACGCTTTGCCCATCTGACGTACTGTGCGGGGCAGCTGTGTATCAAACGAGGTGCACCCAGCCATAACCGAGTCTACTGCTATGCAACACCAGATTCGACCACACGTGCTCACCCCCATGGGCACGTTAGTTGACCCGCATGAACACACTATTTATCTACAGTCGGCTTCATTGTCAGCAAACGCAACCTGCCACTCAGCCAATCAGAAGCCTTAGAGGCGGCGGATGTGACTGAAGAGGACTTTCTGCGGATAAAACCAAGTTTGCGCGGTTTCACTGCGGCGGGATACAAGAGTCTGCTGCAGAAAATCATTCGTGCGCGCCCGAGCCAAGTAGAGCTATTGGATGGCCAACGGTTAGACTCAGGTGTGTGGTGTGTGGTAGGATATCTTTTCATATGGCTGTAATGGGTATCTATCGATTGTGTGCCTATCATCTATACATCTGTTAGAGTACAGACGTCTTATCCTTTGCTCGTTTCGTACCGTGTAACGCCGCATAGTTTGTTCGAAAGCAGCGGGTCCTCAGTTGATGAGTTTTGCTAATTACCGTGACATTCTGACGCATTCTGGTCTCCAAAATGGGCTGACATACGTGAGCTGTGGGATATTATACACTAGTTGACTATTGTCTTATACCGTTGGCTATATTAAAGTTAGTGGCGTAGTTTGGGCGTTTGAGTTTGAAATAGCCCATTGAGTGCGGTGTTGGCTCTGATGGGCTGATGCGGTCGGTGGCGTATCTTCAGTTGGGTCGGGTAGCTGTGCTGCTGCATGGGTTGCGGAATCATCGATGCGTACGATAGCTCTGTAGGTGCATGATTAGCTTGGCGCATACAGTGAAATGTGATGTGTGGGGTTATTAGTCTAATGATTCTACTGCTTATCGTCAAACAGGAGTGCAAGATATGTATACATATTGTTCGGATTAGCTGGATGTGTAGTACCACCCATGAAGACCATGCGATTATTAAGCGTGCTGGTTTCTTAAGTACAACACATAGTGTCGCGTCTCACGGCTATGTTGAAGGACAACAAGCCGTTACATGTTCTTACTATACAGTCGCCTGGCGGAGTTATAATTCGGTTGAAAGAGTTACTGAGTCTCCTATTAATGCAGGCCGCAATGGCTTGGACAGTGAAGCATTGTCAGCATGCACCAACGGGTGGGGAAAGATCATGGCAAGGATGACAAACATTTAAGATGATGATTGGAATGCTGGAACAGCTCGAACAAAAGCAAATGCGAACATTCGGGACCTGGCCCGTCCACCTATCTCGATCTTCGTTCGCATGTGGATCCGATGCCGTATACAATCAACTATACTGTTTGTAAGCGCTCATCAGTACGTACTTTGACACCCCATGTCATGCCACTCGTATACACCTTCACCCGCGCCCTCACATCGCCCACCACGTACATTCTCACTACAGGGCTCGTCCTACGCACGACCGTCATGCTTCTCTTTCTGCACGCGGGGGCTTTTGTGCCAGACATCCAACGGTACGTCACTGGAGCCGAGTCTGCACTGAAGCGTGTGGCTGTGTGTGTGTTGGAGGATTCCTACACACCAGATCACCAGTCACTGCTAAGCCTATTAGCTGCTGCCTGGGTGGCCCAGGCTTCGGCAAGGCTTTGGCGCCCGGGAAAAGTGCAGCTGAGTCAAGTATGTGTGTACGTTTTAGGGTTTTATGCGTGTGTGTACCCATGTGCACGCACACCTGCGTACGTGTTAAGCGCACGAAAACTACTGATACGCCAGGCGTAGAATGCACCTCCAGGCACTACATTTATTGTCAATCCGATTTCGTCGCAACACAATCAAATCACATACAGGAAAGTTGTCCACTTGGGTCTGCGCTCTATTGAGCATAGTCTTGTCCCATCGCGAACTAGTATATGTGTCTGTGTGCGGATATTTGCCAAGAGCATTTGATGTTGATGCGGCCTAATACGTGCTAGTTTCCGTCATCAGCTCTTAGTTCGCATAAACGTAAACGTTTCAGGTGATTTAGCCTAACTGCTGTCGATTGATTACGTAATAGGCGGTCGCGGTGGCTATGCAAGCCTGGCAGAACGAGGACAAGTTCAAGTGGTCGCACATATCGGAAAGCGACAATAATATACGTAAACCTTCGAATAAACGTACTTTGAGAGAGTACGTTCTGTCCAACAGTAACACCGCGCTTGAAAATTGTAGTGCCATGCTCGATCGTTTACGCAGCTTCCAAGGTGATCTGCTCATGGCCCGAGAGATTGCCGTTAACAAGGGACTTAGAAGAGTCTGCAGAGGAACTAGCACGGGTGAGTAGACATGCTTGCATATTGTAGTGTACACAATTAATAGCGTTCTGCATCCCTAAATATCGTCGTGTTCGAATGTGTGCTCAAACCTGTGTGCGTATCAAATCAACACTCTGCACTTGCCTTCAGGGTCAAACCACGGACTTAAAGCCGCAGTGTTTCATATGTTGCATCGCACGCTCTCGTCTGGTGTGCTGTGTCGTGCCTCGGTCTGTCTGTTGTTGCACTCGAACAGTGGTGTGGTGTTGGGTCTGAGTGTGGTGTTGGGTCTGATCGTGGTGTTGGGTCTGAGTGAGGTGTTGGGTTTGTGGTGTGGTATTGGGTCTGAGTGTGGTGTAGGGTCTGAGTGTGTTGTAGGGTCTGAGTGTGGTGTTGGGTCTGAGTGTGGTGTAAGGTCTGAGTTTGGTGTAGGGTCTGG
>NW_014040541.1:94809-98232 GCF_001186125.1 Sphaeroforma arctica JP610
CGGTCTGAACGTGGCGTTGGGTCTGAGTGTGGGTTGGGTCTGAGTGTGGTGTTTTCTATTTATCGATGTGACCCTGAACTAGTGAGTGAGAATCGCAGGAAACTTTAGTGCCTAGGCTGCTAAGACACACAACCCACAAAATATCGTTCATACCCGTCATACAACCAAATAGACTCCAACGTTTTCATTAGATCGATCACAATCACACTCACTGCTGCACCAGCCATCGCCCACATACTATTCCTCAGTTGCCGCATGCCTTCACCGTCGCCCATTGGGACCTCCACACAATGTATATACCATAGTATTCCTTAGTTTTCGAATGACTTATCCGTCACCTATTGGGTTCACCACACTACATACACACTGAACACAGGGTCGCTGCCACAGCCGCTGCAGTATATGTCCGTTCTGCACGCGGTCGACCAGCACTGGTGTCCAGATTTTGTGTACTTCTTCCCTCCCGATATCACGACTCAACTCAAAACCCAGACCAAGTCAGCCCCAGGGACAGGGAAAGGGTCTAGCGGCGATACGATTACGCACTTACAAAGTCCGACATCTACGCCGTTCAAGGATGTATTCAGTCAGGTGAGAATTGATCGGTGTCTATTCACCTGGGACAGCCAGATAGACACTTCTTTTAGTGGCGGTTATCGCGACACTCTCAGCTACTGTGGGGTGCTGTCGTTGGCGTGAGGTGGCTTCTTTTATATCCTCGCGTGTGTGCACACACAGTTATACGTGTCACCACTCACACTGACGCTGAATACCCACACACGCGACCATCCTAGGTTGCGCAACAATCCGGCGGAGTGAATACCCGATTGGCGTCATTCGACCCACTGTCAGCCTTCAATGTGCACGTGCGCAGAGCCCAGAAATTAGCTCTCCTGGCCCTCTCTAGAGGCATCCAGGTGCAGCGATCGGTTGGGGACAAAACACTCGAGCAGGAGTACGAATTGGACCAGGCATGGATTGCTGGGCTTGTTGGAGCGATTGAGGTGAGTGCGACAGCCCGCGATGGTTCCTGTTGAACGGGTGTAGACCGTATCCCGTACACTTGTGAGTGCTTGCAAAATGCTCGCGCGGTCTTTCATAATGCTAGTTCTCTCTCAGTTGCGATGTATCCGTATGTGTGTGCATACGCCTGACACAATGTGTAGTCACCAACCCAAGCACGGCCCCGCTGGTACGCCTCCCATTCGATGCTCCACGTCGACTGTTAGCGTCCCGCAAACCGTAGCTGGGGTGCACACCCCAGGATCTTTCTCACACATCGACATACCCTAGGGATGTACGTATATTTTAGATCACACACACAGGGCACACACACAGGGCACACACACAGGGAGACAACAGCCCCAAAACTAGGGGGTTCGTTTAACACTGTATACACACCACTTCACACACACACCACTTGGTACTCGCACCCCCGTCAGGTGACGCTTACCAAACCAAGCACAGCCGCCCTCGTGACCCTCCGGCCCGACGACCCGCGCCAACTGGTGGCGTTCCGCAGACCCTCACGCGACTCTGCGCGCAGGGCGGGTGGTAGTGAGAGTGGGTTAACCGATGTACAGGAAGAACAAGCCAAGATATTGGCTCGCGCGATACTGTCCGCTGGGGTGAAGCTGGACAAGTCAGCGGCCCCTATGGCTCAGCTAAAGGGCGCACTGCTGTACTACCAGACGGTAGATCAGATACCGCACTTCGAGCGAAGGCTGATTGAGGTATGTTTGCTTGTGTGTGTGGACTGTGCCGCTGGGAGGATGTCTGAGCGTGGATATGGATGTACCCATCGGCTGGGTGTACGCTCATGTACAGTTTATTTGGAAGTACACACTTTCAGTTCTTTGTTTGTTTTAAGGCCCGTTTTATGCACTTCTCCCCCCCTTCCCACTAGCCTGTTGCAGCCGATCTTGTCGACTTGGATATTGATCTAGCCGCGGCAGAACAGACGGACCCAAGTGAGCGTGATACGAACCTCGTCGTGAATGGGAACGCAGACGAAGACGCGACATACGTCTACAACACACTCACATGTGAGGTGATGGATGCCAGTGTGCCTGAGAGCGAGTTTGCGCGCTATGTGATCAAGTTTACAGATGGCTCTGCCGCGTTCGAGGGGGACTGGGAGGTGCTGCGGAAAGGCTTCACCCATACATATCCCGTGCACCCCACTCTGGGAATGGAGAAGGAAGCTCATTTCTCGATCGCGATTGAGATTGAGCAGATGAAAGCCGAGGGCGCGATTGCCGAGCCAGATCTCGAGCCAGATAGTACCAATGTAGATGGAAAGGAAGATCTAGATCGTATCCTGCTGGGTCTAACCACAACTGGGGCTGGTGTCGAAGCAGATGCAAAGCGCAAAACTAGTCGTCTGCTTCGTAACACCCGCACACGGTACATCATCCGTGCCTTCTCAATCGCCTCAGTGTTTTCCGCGACGTTTGCGTTCCCCAGGATCAGTCGAGACGGCGGGGGAACGGAGCAGCAGCCGTCTCCAGATGACATAGGGGCGTTTCAGGTATGTGTGTTACTGAAGGGATGTGCTTGGCTGGGTTGTACTGTGATCATCTTCCCAGATGACATAGTGGCGTTTCAGTTATTTGTGTTACTGAAGGGATGTGCTTGCCTGTGTTGTACTGTGATCATCTTACCAAATGACATAGGGGCGTTTCAGGTATGTGTGTTACTGAAGGTGTTGATCAGTATTGATCCTTGTTTCCTTGACTAATTCTCACGTGCGAACAAATGTATGTACTATACACCCGCACACATCTGTTTCAGGTGTGTATGTGTTTAGTACGACGAGATTATGTTCATGTCAGATACAAGTGTACCACGCTAGAGTCGACGACGGAAATGAATGTGTTGTGTATAGTGACACACTGGCTCCCCTCTCACTACCCCCCTCGAGTGCTCGCCCCCAAGCTAGGCAAGTGTGCATGGTACGTCGGTGCAGATGTTTAGACTCTGGCTGCTAACAAATAGCCAGCAGTGCCTGTGCCAAATACTAGATTGTATTATTCCTGCTTGTTTTGGGTGGCTGGTGTGTATGTTTACACTTTGTTTGGGTTGAGTATGTAATAGTTATACCATGCTTATATATACCGGGTTTAAGCGAGTGCGTTATGTCAAGTCTATCGCAGGTGTTTGGGTTTTGGTGTGAATCTGTATGGCTGTGTGTGCTACAAGCAGTCAGTGACAATAATTGCGGCACAGGTAGCAAGCACAGGTATCTGTTAAATTAAGCGTACGTGTATATTGCTGACGCCATCTACCTACACCTGGTGCGTAACTGTTCTTCCCATACTTATATGTACAGCACCCCCAGTCCTGTCGACGTGGACTCAAATGAATATATATATATATATATATATATCTATATATATATAGATATATATATATATATAGTAA